>NC_067162.1:26681003-26981003 GCF_903995435.1 Acomys russatus
GAATAAGGGCAGGCTGGTAGGCATGGTGCTGGAACAGTAGCTGAGGGCTTATATTTATCTAAAAGTTTCAGCCACAGAGAGCTAGACTAACCCTGGACTGAACTTTTCAAACTTGCAAGCTCATTCCCAGTAACACACTTCTTCCAACAAGGACATGCATCCTAATCTTTTGTGTACAGTTCATCACCAAGAAATCAAACATTCAAATATATGAATCTTTAAGGGGCCATTCTCATTCCAACCACTGCAGACTGGAACACAGCTGTTCAGAACCCTCGTAAATGTGGCTTGCCTCTAATCCGAGTATCTGGGACAAGGACGTAGGAAAGCAGTGGGACAAGTTGCTAACCCAGTTGAATCAGTGAATTTTTAGTTAATCAAGAGGCCCCACCTTAAGGAAAGATGTGCCTGATGAAAATTTTAGGCCTACACACACACAGACACACACACACAGTGAGAGAGACAGACAGAGACACAGAAAAAGAGAGAACAGAGATAGATAAATAGATAGATAGATAGATAGATAGATAGATAGATAGATAGAAACAAAAAGAATTACAACAACGCCCAGCTAGATGTCTTGTTTAATACCATCCATACCACCTAACTTCCTTAAATATTTTCATTTAAATTTTGGCCATTGACAAATAGAATTTCAGTATATAAAATGGAAAGAAGGCAACAGGAAAAGAAGAAACAAGACTGAAACCCTAAGAAAACAGGACCAAGAACACAGATATTCTTTTAGAAACCAACAACCTTTAATGAGAGTGAGAGAAACAGCATGGTTTTATATCAATAGAAGCAGGGAGGAAGCAAAAATAACTTGACCAAAGAAAGAAATATAGGAGCATGATCAAAGAAAATAACAAACACAAACTTGACTTTCTATGTAGATACTTAAAAGATGGAGAATTTAACTAAAAAATTGTAGTCAGGTTTAGAGGCCGATTTGTATTTCGTGACTATATATCTTACATCAAATATGTCCTTGTGACTGTACAAATTGAGAATGAAGTGACCAGCAAATATTTGTGTCTTCACCCCTTATGTAAACAAGGCTCCAACAGAAAGGAAAATAGATAGGTTGAGTTATTTTGATTTATATCCATAACTAACGTAGGTAATCTCTACACTTTAAAATAACAGACAATTCAATTGATTGTAATACTGACACTATGTATTTGGAGTAATCAGTTTTAATAACCTCAAAACTCATCAGTTACCATACAGTGACCTAGTTTGAGGAATCTACCAAATTACAATTATTCCAAAAATTATTTTAGTGACCTGGCAACTTAATATTATTGAGGAAGTCTGAATTGTTTTTTGGCAAATTAGTGAGAATGGTATGATTTTTTTGAATCTTGAGACTTTTTTCTCCTGAGGGGCAAATTCTATACCCTAAATATCATTGTCAGCTATTCTATTTATGCCCTCTCTACTTGTCCTAAACTAATTTTACATAGATTTAGGATTAATAATTACTTTTGGAGAACTCAAATATTTGTATATAATCCATTTTATCTTTTAAACATGTCCATTAGATATCAAAATAATGTAAAATTAAAAATAGGAAAGCTGAGTGAAGAAGGTTCTTTGCATAATTGAATATATGTGGCTAATTTAGAACCTATTTTGTACATAACTGTAGAATTTTCTCATTAAACAGTGCCAACAGATATAGTGAAAATACTATTTGTAAACAAGTTTAACAGCCTTAGTATGCATGCTTGGTTTCCCTGTTTGTGTCCTAGAACTTAATCCTCCACTGTCACAGTCCTTTGCTTATCAAGTTTTGTTTACACTTGTACTGCAAAACTGGATGCGGAGCCTGCATATCGTAGAAATTCAACAAATATATCAGAAAAAAATACAAGAAGTGTCTAATAGAAAATAATTTTAACATAAAATTTGTAAGTAGATCTGTATTTAACTCTTTATGTTTGTGTGTGTCTATACAAATGTGTACTATATGCATGTATTTGCACATATAACTATGTACCACTTAATAACAAGAGTATATTTTGAAAAATGAGTTGTTTCCCAATTTTGTCATTGTTAAGACATCCAAGAACAACTTATACAAACCAATCTAGACTTACTCCATAAACACACACACACACACACACATACACACACACACACATTCTTCAGTAATTATGTGTGTAAATGTAGTATATGGAAAATATATTAGCTATAATCTCCTCCCCAAACTTATATCCTTCTTTCTACCTCCCATATCCCCTTCCTAACTGTGTATCTCCTACTTTTTCTTTTCTCACTTGTAAATAACTCACTGAGTCCAATTAGTGCAGCCTGTGTGCACATGAGTGTAGGGAACCATCCACTGGAGCATGTGTAATTGTCATGGGCCGCACCATTGAAGAAAGCTGACTTCTTCTTCCACTGATGTCATTAAGGATACTGTATATGGCTCCTTATCTGGTGGTGGGGTGCTGTAGCCTGCTTTCCTCTCAATAGAAACTGTTGACTGGCTTAATATGTTTCAGCCTTGTTTCAGCAACCAAAACCGCTATGAATGTGTAGCTGTAACAGCCTACATTATTTCAAAACAATCTTTTCCTAAACTCTAGCATAATGTGCCCTGAGCTCTCTATGAAGAAGGTGTGGTATATAGGTGTCTCATTTTTGATAGATCCTCACAGTCATTTATTGTCTATAATTTGACTACACGTGTCTGTGTGGTTACTGCCATTCAGTGCATAATGAAGGTTTTCTGATGAGAGTTGAGAATTTCACTAGTTTATGTGTACAATGTTACATATTTAGAAGAAAGAGTGGTAATATGTCCCTTTAGCAAAGCAATAGCCATATGGTCTATACTTCCACAGTCGAGGTTCATAGCCTTGGTGTCAGTTATGGGTTCCCTTACATAGCATGACACTTAAGTCCAATTAGGAAGCTCCACAGAATACATTTCACTATTGCACCAATGGGTCTCTCTTACCAACCTGGTCATAAATATATCTTGCAGGGTTCACATCTGAGAAAAAGTATTGATAGGTTTTCTTCCTGAGAATACTGCAAGGCACTTTCAAACACTATGGAGGTTGTTTATCAGTGAAAAAAAAAAACAAAACAAAAACAAAAAATTCTAGTCCAAATTAGCTTGATGCCTCCACTTCTTGTGATCAACGTATATTATGCTATCAACAACACAGGACTACCATCCATTCTCATAAGAAACCAAGAGTAATGCCTGTAAGATTTTGAATAATCACAAGGATGATCATGACCAAAATTTTAATAGGAGGGTATTCCAAATTATTTAATAGCCTATGACTTGGGGTAGGAGCATTATCCTCTCATGTAGGATAATCCAAATTTAATTTTTTTTATTAATTTATTCTTGTTACATCTCAATGGTTATCCCATCCCTTGTATCCTCCCATTCTTCCCTCCCTCCCATTTTCCCATTATTCCCCTCCCCTATGACTGTTCCTGAAGGGGATTTCCTCCCCCTGTATATGCTCATAGGGTATCAAGTCTCTTCTTGGCTACCTGCTGTCCTTCCTCTGAGTGCCACCAGGTCTCCCCCTCCAGGGGACATGGTCAAATGTGAGGCACCAGAGTACGTGAGAAAGTCATATCCCACTCTCCATTCAGGTGTGGAGAATGTTCTGACCATTGGCTAGATATGGGTAGGGGTTTAAAGTTTACCGCCTGTATTGTCCTTGGCTGGTGCCTTAGTTTGAGCGGGACCCCTGGGCCCAAATCTGCCTATCATAATGTTCTACTTGTAAGTTTCTAGGACCCTCTGGATCCTTCTACTTTGTTATTCTCCCATGCTTCTCTCATTTAGAGTCCCAATAGGATACCTTCCCCTCTGTCCCAGTTTCCTGGTAAGTGAAGGCTTTCGTGGGACATGCCCCTTGCTGCCTAATTTAACTTTTAAGAAGCTTACCAAACAATCAGTATCTCCCTCCTGACCTCATTCATCACTGCAGTACCCCTTTAAGCCTTCCCTCCATTATTGTGTTTTCCCCCATAGCATTACCTGTTCTTATAATTTTATCATCTCACTAAAGATATTTCTTGTGCACACCCATGGACATTTTACAATTTCTTAGCATCCACAGTAACTCCATTTAAGTACACAAATCTCAATACTTAAATCTAAGTTTTAATGTGAGAGAATACATGTCCCGTTTGGATTTCTGGCCATGGGTAATATCATTCAGGAAATTTCTTCAGTCCCATCATTCATTGACTTGAAAGTTTCACAATTTCACCTTTTAAAAAAGCTAAATAGAATCACATTGAAAATATTTACATTTTAACTATTCATTACTCAGTTGTTAGACATCTAATAGTGATTCTGTTTCTTAATTATTTTGAGTACAGAAAACAATCACATGGATGAGCAATTGTCTCTGAGGTAGAATAGAGTCTTTCTGTGTATATGCCCTAAAATGGGACAGTTAGGCCATATATTAGATCTACTTCTAGCTTTTTGCATTTGTGTGTGTGTGTGTGTGTGTGTGTGTGTGTGTGTGTGTGTAAGTTATTCACATTACATCTTAATTGTAATCCCCTTGCTATTATCTTCCTGTTCCCACCCTCCCTCTCTCTTCAGCCCCATTTCTGCCCCTAGACCTCTGACAAGGAAGGTCCCTTTTCCCCCAGCATCTGACCACAGCCTATCAGGTCTCATCTGGATAGCCTGCTTCCCCTTCCTCTCAGGGCCTCTCTGCCAAAAGGCAATGATCATATCATGGGCACCTGAGTTCCTATCAGAAGCAGTCCTCTTTTCTTCTCCCTTATTCCTCCCATGGAGAATGAGGCCTCCATTGCAATGTCCTTGGTTGGTGAGTCAGTTTGTTCAAGCCCCCCTGTGTCCAGGTCTGTCAGCCTTGATATTCTCCTTTGAGCTCCTAACAACCCTCCAAATCAGCCTCATCCTTCCATCCATACAGGTCACAGCTTTTGCATAGAGTCCAGCTTCAAGTCCTAGTATCTGTCCCAATCCCCCACTGGGTGGAGTCTCTCAGCAGACATCTATGTTGAGCTAATATACACTTATAAGTGAGTATATACCATGTGTGTCTTTCTGGGTTTAGCTTACCTAAGAATGATCTTTTCTAGTTCCATCTATTTGCCTGCAAATTACAAGGTGGCCTTGTTTTTAATAGCTGAATAGTGTTTCATTGTGTGAATATTCCACAGTTTCTTTATTCACTCATTGGTTGAAGAATATCTAGATTGTTTCCAGATTCTAGTCAAAAACCATACAATAGAGAAAAAAGCATCTTCAACAAATGGTACTGGTCAACCTGGAGATCTGTATGTAGAACAATGCATATAGATCCATATTTATCACCCTACACAAAAGTAAAGTCCAAGTGGATTAAAGACATAAACATAAAACCAGACAAACTAAATAAACCAAAACTAAAATTGTTAATATGCTAAAAAAAAATTTGGGCTACCATCACAATAACAGTATTCATTGAAAAGAAAATTTAAAGAGGCGATGCTTAATACATGAAATTATATTACTAGAAATGACAGCACATCTATAATGTTAATAGAGAAAAGCATAGAATTCATAGGAAAAATGTGGATAGAGAACAAGAAAAAAACATATCAAGGGCAGGAAGAAATGTATGTGGCCAGCCAATGACTTTGTTTCATTAATATGGAACAGGTCTTTGCAGTTATGTAGTTAGAAGGCTTTATTGTAACAGGTCAAGTGCAGGTCTAAAGTGAACATTAATTTAAATCATGCAGAAAGGCCAGTGAATAATCCTAGCGTACACAGCATGTGTGCTGTGTTTAAATTGTCAAGTATTTAGAATTACAAAGGCAACAGCAGTGCTACTATTTTTCTCTTCTCTTTTTTAATATAATAATAAATTCTGAACTTGGGGGGGATAAAAGAAAGGAGATGAAAAGGAAAAATAGTGTTGTAGGCTTTGAACTTTTTCAAGCCTATTTCATTTGGGGTTCTTTAATGCTTACACCTCCCTTCTGACCCACCTAACCTTGATAGGATAGAAAAGGGATTAATGGGAACAGAAAAAGTACACCTTTTTAGACTCTATTCCTTGGAGCAATTCTACAGTGTAGTCGGCAGGATTCCAAAAGACCCATTGAACAGCAAACCAGCCATTCAGCAAAGGTGAATGCAACTGCAGCCAGACCAGCAGCTAGAACCTGAAGCAGCATCCAGAATCTTGAAGCATTCACTGGAATAGGTATCTCCAGGACAATCTTGAAGGGAAGCAATGAAGGGCTAAACAATAGGAAATGATGCCAAGACCCAAAAGCCAATCCTCTTGCTTTTGGTACTAGGATGTTTATCAATAGGCAAAGATTGTGCCCCCACAAGAAGCAGTTCTCTCACAAGTCTGTTTCCAGTGGGAAAACACCACACACCCTTACACAATTCTGTTTCACAGCCCACACTTGGGATCAAAACAAAACCATATTTACATCTACTACACAGTGGAATGTACATTCCCAAGCTACAATAAACATAATAATAGGTTTGTGTATAATTCCTTTCAGACATGATATGTTATACATCCTGCAGGATAGGTAATCTTGTCAATTTGACTTGATTTGGAATCATGTAGAATACACTTCTCAGTGTATCTTTGTTGGAGTTTCTAAAAACCCATGGTTTTTAGATGTGTGAGTACATAGCATGTCTGTCTTTCTGCATCTGGATAATCTCACACAGGATAATATTTTCGAGTTCCACTTCTAGTAGCTGGAGATATGGAGGCAGAAGAGTCATCACCAATAGCCAGACAGGAGTTCCAGCGGAAGGAGGGGGACACTAGCCCACCCCAAAACCTTTGACACAAAATTTACCCCACCTACAAAGTATGCAGGGATAAAAATGGAGCAGAGATAGAGGGAAGGACCCATCAATTACAGGCTGCGCTTGAGACCCACCTGATTAGAGAGAGCCAACCTTTCACATTATTAAAGATACTCTGCTATGCTAACAGACAAGAGATTAGCATAATTGTCCTCTAAGAGGCTCCATCTAATATCAGACTGAAACAGATGCAAAGTTCCACAGCCAAACATCTGTCAGAGGTCTAGGGAGGGGAATAGGCTGGAGAAGGGAGGGAGGGGGGAACAGGAAGATAAGAGCCAGGGGACTGCAATCGAGATATAATGTGAATAAATTATAATAAAAAACAGTAAAAAAAAAAAGTAGGGCTCTGGGCAATAAACAATTTCTTCCTCTTTAAAAAAATAAAATGTTCAACATACTTATTCATTGGAGAAATGTAAATCAAAATGATTCTGAGTTTCTGTCTTACACTTATGAGAATGGCTAAAATAAAAAACTAAAGAGATGGCTCAAGCTGGTGAGGGCGGAGCAAGGGGAACACTTATCCATTGATAGTAGGAGTACATACTTGTACATCCACTCTGGAAATCAGTTTTGCAGTTTCTCAGAATCCTGGGAATAGTTCTACCTCAAGACCCATGTATACTCCTGGGCTTATACCTAAAAGAAATTCTACTGTAACACAAGAACACTTGTTCAACTATGTTCATAGCAGCTTTATTCATTAATAGCCAGAACTGAGAAACAACCTAGACGTCCTTCAACCAATGGAGTGTTACTCACCTATTAAAAACAATGAAATCATGAAATTTGCTAGATGGAACTAGAAAAGAGCATACAGAATGAGGTAATCCAGACCCAGAAAGATGAATATTATATTACATAAATATAAAGTAATGGATAATCCATAAAGTAATGGATAAAGCCGTAAAGTAATGTTACAATCCACAGACCCAAAGATGGTATGTAATAAGGAGGGCACAAGAGGAGATACTCAAATCTCACTGAGAAGAGGAAGTAGAATAGACATTGGGATAGATAGAGTGAGTGGATTGGTTGGGGGATGGGTAGGGAAGGGAGCAGGAGGGACCAGATAGGGGCAGGATGGAGGGTGAGAATACTGTGAAAGACAGCTGGAATTGGGAACATCTCTGGGACAAGCCAGAGCCAGAGTACAATGGAAACTTGCGGGAATCAATGAGAGTGTCCCAATCTAATACTCCTAGGAATGGACATATGGGGCCATCTTTCCATATTTCCATCCTAGGAATGGAAATATGGAAATGGCCATCTACTGTTAGCAGACATAACTTCAAACGGAAGGATTGGGATACTGACCCAGCCACAAAATCCTTGATCCACTGTTTGTTCAGGAAAAAAGAGCAAACCAAAATTGAGGGAGTGGCCAACAAATGACTGGCCCAGCTTGCAAGCCATACCATGAGAGGGAGAGTACCTGTGACACTGTTAATGATATTCTGCTATAATGGCAGAAGGAAGCCTAGCACAACTGTCTTCGGAGAGGATTCACCCAGAAACTTATGGAAATGGATGCAGAGACCCACAGTCAAACATTAGTTGCATCTTGGGGTATCCTGGGAAGAGGGAAGGATTGTAGGAGCCAGAGTGGTCAAGGACACCACATGAAAACCCACAGAATCAACTAATAGGGACTCACACAGACTGAACTGCCAACCAGAGAGAATGCATAGGACTGATGTAGGTCATCTGCACATATGTAAAAGATGTGCAGCTTGGTCTTCATATGGGACTCCAGTCAGTGGAAGCAGGAGCTATCTAACTCTGCTGTCTGCCTTTTGATACTGTTGCCCTAACTGAACGGCCTCCTCTAACCTCAATAGGAGAAGATGCACCTAGTCTTACTGCAATTTGGATATGTGAAGGGCCGGACGGTATCCATAGAAGGCCTCCTCTTTTCTGAGGAGAAATAAAGGAGAGGTGAATTGTGGAGTGAAAAGAATAGGTTGGGAGGAAAAGAGGGAATGGAAGCTGAGACTGTGATGTAAAGTAAATTAAAATGCAATTAATAAAAAAATGGACAATTCTACACAAAGGTAGTATACCCTCATAGGCAGGTTTAAAACCACTGCTCTTCCTCAACCTTAGATATACCATGATTCTTCCTTGCAGGTAAGGAAGAAGCATATCCTTGGCACAGTTCACACATTGAGCAAATGTCACCCATCTGTAGCCCAGAAAAGTAGACAGAGGAACTGTGTAACTCAGGCACTCTAGAGGCTCTCTGGTTAATGTTCACATTCACAAGACAAAATGAATCTTTTAAACTTTAACCAAGATTTTTCAGAATTGGGTCAGATTTATTCTATGAAATTTTCTGATGTTTGTATAATCACCTGTAACATCAATAAAATGATGTTTCCTGGGTAACATTTTATCCATGCCCAGGTACTTTCCAAGTTTGGTAAAAGGCTTCTTATTTTGGAAATAAAAAATATTGATATTTAATGTAAGATATACATAAAAGGGCAAGGTGAGTTTTTTGTATCCAACTAAAGAATAAAATGAAGACACCTCTTAAAATATGACAGATTGTTAAAAGTTACTGACATTAAGCTCACGAGAATGTGCAGTGGCCAGTGAACTGCAGCATTTTTATCCCAATCCTCTCTCTTTCAGTTCATTTAGAATGTGTCAATAGTGCTTTTTTAGCATGGTCATGTCATAGTCTTCTCTGCATTAATGCCTCCAATTCTATTCCTTATTGATAGAGCTAGGGTCATGCCAAGCATCCTGAGCCAGGTGTCCCCTGATTCAAGCAGCTAGCCCAATCTGAAGAAAACTAAATCAATCCCTAAAGCCCTCCACCCCTTTGAGTGTGTACAGATTTGGGAAATCAGAAAGTCAAGTACCCATGATGCAAAGCTCATGCAAAAGCCAAGGCTTATATTGTCTAATCCATGTGTTTGCTCACAATTGGATGCGTTATGTGTATATCATTTTACAAGGTGGGTTTAGTTGCTGTCTTCTATGTGAACAAGCACTTGTCTATGCGAAAGGCTTACAGAGGGTGGACCCTTTATCTTAAGGGTGCATCACACTTTAGCTACCCCAATCCTGAAGATGAACTTTGAGTCATTTCAGCTTATTCATAATCCTAAACTGTTATAAAGGACAATGACCACACCCCTGGATACATATCTGGTAATTTTCTCAGGACAAATTAAAAATACATATACTTACTCAGTCAAACATTTGAACATGGTAAATATCTAGGTATATCTTCAAGTATCTCTCTCAAGGCTGACACAGTTATTTCTCCTATCTCTATTTTTACTGACTCCACACATTCTTCACCTAAAGGAATGCTGCAAGCCTTGAACTAAATACTTGGCTATTAGACAAGACAGCCTTTCCCCCTCCATTCTGTAACATTAAGTTTAGTAGATTTCTTGCTTAGGGAATTATTTGGCCAAGCCTCTTTCCAATTTCATATTAAACAATTTTGATGCTTAGATTTGGGGTTTTTTTTTCTCTATTGACTTCATGTATTAGGAGATTTTCCTCAGATTTTAATTCCTTGAACATCTCCCTAAGAAGGACTTTGTCAAATCCTCCTTTACACTGGTAAACAGTCCTTTGATCAGACTTTTTGTCTGTCTACTGGATAAAAATACACACACAGAAGATTACTTTTAATTACAAATCTTTCTGTCATTGTGTCTTTTTAAAAGTATGCTGGTGTATTTATATTTGGATTCAGAAACTTTTGTTATCTCTATTTGTACTACTATTTTGAGCAAGGACTCATATGGGAAAGCTCCATATGGGCCCTTACTGAGATCTCCAACCAACATCTATAACTGCTCATGAGTTCAGTTGCTGTTACGGAAAGCTCATGTTCCACACAAGGTGCTGGGCAGAGAGAGAGAGAGAGAGAGAGAGAGAGAGAGAGAGAGAGAGAGAGAGAGAGAGAGAGAGAGAGAGAGAGAGGGAGAGAGAGAGAGAGAGAGAGAGAGGGAATAAAAAGGAGAAGATATGAAGCAAGCGCCAACATTCACCTCTGTATTTTGCACTATACTCTTGTCATCATACTTTCCCAGTTATGAAGGACTGTATTCCTTCAGGCCCTGAACTAAAATAAACTCTTCTGCTTTTAAGTTGATTTTGACAGCTATTCTATCACAGCAAAAAGAAAGACAGCTACTACATCATTATAACATACAACATTCTATGCAGTTACATTCTGGGCTTAAAAGAATATTTGTGATCTTTATTTTTCTATAATTTTTGAAGGATATGCCACGAGTTAATTTTAAGAATATCATTCTCATTTTGAAATATATGAACGAATAAAGAAAAAACACAAGTGGATTTCATTCTGCCCCTAGTCTTCTGATTTTAAAGTCTATAGCTTTTACTACTTTACATAGTAAGTTGACCTTACACAGTAATTTTAATAAGTAAGTGTTGGTTTTCAAACATTGTGTTTTTCACCAAATTTAGGATTAAATTTTGAAAAACTTGTGTTCAATAAAACTTAAATCGCTAACCTTTTCTATACGCACTGAACATATCTCAGCTTCATAAACCAATGCAGTTAATCTCTCTCTAAAAATCCTTTCTGATACTTTGTCAGAATTTCTTTCCAGTTATAGTATCAGTTCAAACAGCTTTTCAGAGATAGCTATAATTCTGAGGAAGGTCTAAGTCTTTTATCGCTAATCTTTCACGTGTTACCACCATTTACTTTATTTAGCATCCGTTACCTGTAGTGACGTTCCTAGTCAAAAAACCCATAGTGACTTCCAGCTGTATTTTTTTGGTTTCCTATAGTCACTCTGAGGGAAAACCCTGAATAGGGACTGGAAACATTTTTTTCCTCCAAGACTTCTAAAGATACATATTTGAGTACTTTCATTTTTTAAACTAGTGATATATAGTGACATTTTGAAATAATACGTCTGCTCTTACAATTCCAGAGCTGCACAATCTCAAATGCTTATGAAGTCAATTATTTTGTGTAATATTTGAAACTCCATGAAATGGCAGTTCAAACTGAAAATTTGGTGAACAAGCCATTCTTGTATTCTGCAAATAAGCATTCATTCATCATTTAATGTGCAGCATTCTTCCAAAACCCTTACATTTCTCCTTTATGATGTAGGGGTGTCAGATTTTAGGAATTTGGGATTTAAATTAATTTCTTCTAATTCCTGTTTTCTTGTGTTCTCAGACCAAACAAGTGGGACAGGTATTTTTATACCACTTTGCTTCCCACAGCTTCACCTCGGCTTCAGGTCTGACATCTTTGTGCAAGTCCTCTGGCAGCTTTACCTCTTCTTTCCTCCCCAGACTCACACAGTTTAAAGTGTTGATCTGTAGTTATGAACGGCTTTATGCCAGGAACTGCCACCCACTGTTTTTTTTTATCACAGCTGTTATAAATGTGGTCACATAACATTTCCTAACCTGTTCTCTGATAGGAAATAGAACAGTTATTGGTTTTATGCTAATTTTTTAACCAGTGCTAGTATTGGACTTTCTGCTTATCGTTACTTGTTTGTGTTTTGTAGTAGCTTTCATTTCATTTCTCATGTAAAAGGGAAAAAAATCATGTAAATTTCAGATAGTAGAAATCATACTGTTACATTTTTTTAAAAAGTATTTATATTGCTCCTTTAGTGTTTTTATGGAAGAGTACAATTAGAATACAGGTCAATAGCTGTGATTGTATGATTTTTCCTCATCCTGATTCTTAGCATTAATGAGATTGCTTCTAATCTAGTGTTCACTATTATTAATAATGCTTGTCTTTCAGTATGCCTTTTCTAACATCTATATTTAATATCTTAGAAAAATAATTATTACTGTACTAATAGTTTCTCCTAGGTATTGATTTTGAATTTTAAAAGCATCTTTGAAGTCTAGTCTAATGATTCATTTTTATAGAGCCCATTCTTTTGATTAATTATGATAATTAGTGTCTTAATGTTGAATTATTATTGCCTTTACTATCTCTCTCTGTATATATATATATATATATATATATATATATATATATATATATATATGGTATATGTGTGTTTTTATGCATGTTACTATTTCTTATTAACACTCTGCGTATGTGAGAGAGAGGAGAGAGAGAGAGAGAGAGAGAGAGAGAGAGAGAGAGAGAGAGAGAGAGAGTAGTCTCATACATAATATGAATGTGGATGTCCGAGTATGACTTTCAGTAGTCAGTTCTCCATTTTCACTTTGTTGTGCCAAGGGATTTATGCCTTTTCTAGCATAGTACCTGTGTACTCCAGGGGAGTTGGCTCCTGAGTTGCTGAACAATTCTCTTTTCTCTTCCTCACTTTATTTTGCACGACTTCTGGGGTCCAAACCAAGATCATCAAGCTTGTGCATGGAGTTCCTTTACCATTAAGAAACCTCTGTGGTGCCCATCCATATCTGTAATTCTGAATTTATTTAATCACCTCCTCAGTGTGAGGAGGAAAGAAGAGCCTAGTGAGAAGAACGTGAATTATCATCAGTTTCGAGTCAATAAAACAAGAAGTAAAGATGTACACATCGTGTTAGCAGTGCATCGTCTTTAGTAGTCTTTGACTGAAGAGACTTTGACAGGAGGTTGAGCCTCTTGAAAGGATGGCTCCCACCAAGCATGGGAGTACATGAATGTGATCAGCTGTGGTGTGTTCTATTCTCAGTTTGAACTCCATATGACTATATATCCTAACAAGACACCATTGATTTAGTCTATAAGGTTTCTATTTCCAGCATACAGATCTTGATGGAACAGTAATAGCCATAAAGAAGAAACGAAAGATATGCACCGTCACAGAAAATGTCTAGCTACACTGAATGTTCTAGTCCTGACACATGCATTAATTCCAATAATGCTGCAAGTGCTCAAACTCATGAAATAATATCTTTATATATTATATATAACATATATGACATACATTATATATAATATATTGGTTTTATGGTGACAATACATAGTCCTAATAAATGTATAAATATGATTTGACATTTTTTTGTGATAATAGATGTATTTAGAATGGTGAGAGAAAGAAAAGCAGATGATATAAAAGATGAGTTTGTAGTCCACTGTCTGAAGATATTGGTTCCGTGTCTTTACGAAAGGAAATGGTTTTTACTTGGTCTTTTGAATTGTTTTAATTGTGTATGATTTAATACTTTCCAGGTAAAATTCCTTTACCTTGTAGCTGATAAAGACACATACACGGATGTAATCCAGTAAAATATAATTTCTATTTTGTTTATTTTTTTTTGCTTATTTGTTGAGTGTCAGAACAGAGCATTGAAACTGGGCCTCATCTATGCTAAACTATGCTACTATTATGGTCTGCCTCTGTGAAACACCAGTAGCATCTGTTTTCTCAATGGTAGGTGAATATGTGTTTCACCTGTGTTCTTCTTTTGTTATAGTTGGTTTTGGGGGGTGTTGGGGTTTTCTGTTTTGTTTTGTTTCAAGACAGGGTTTCTCTGTGTGATACCCTTAACTGTCTTATAATCACAATCTAGACCAGGCTGGCCTTAAACTCAGAGAGATCTGCCTGCCTATCCTCCTTGAGTGCTGGGATTACAGGCGTGACCACCATGCCCAGCTGTGTTCTCCTTCTTCTTCTTTTTTAATCTTTATGTTTTTCAAGGTGTCAGGGCCGACATGATGATATATAACTATAATCTCAGAAGTTCAGAGACTGAGTCAGGCTCCAACCAGCCTAGACTGTCCACCAATATAATGTCCAATCAACAAAGGACATCGAATCAAACATAGATGTCACATCTAGTGTTTATGTATTCCTAACATGGAGAATGAGTTAAAGATGTAATTTATGCTGTAAGTAAAAAAATATGTTATGATACAGTATTCTTCTTGACATTTTAATTTTGTTGATATACTTCAATGGACAATTTAAAGTTTTTGGACAATTGTTTTTTAAAGAGCAAAAATGCTATCTTTCTAATGCATATGAATATTTTATATTGTTTTTATTATTTCTGCTACACTGAGTCATTATTTCTCTCAATTTTAATCATTTACAGAAAAGGTTATAGCCTTTATTTTTCAAAATAACTATTAAATTACATAATCATTTATGTTATTGCCTTATCTTGGTAAATATATCATTTAAATGTATACATTTGGGTTAAGTCTTGTATTACATTTCTTACTTTTAGTATTTAGTAGCATGGGCAATCTTTGATAACAATAGAAATCAATATTTCTAGAGTTTTCTGAACACATATGATATGAACACATAAACAGTGATTTAAAAAAATTGAGTGTGTGTTTTTTCCTGCAATATCTATGTTCGCACACTATCTTATTAAATACAATGAATTTGTTCGTAAAACACAGTACTTAAAAAAACAGTAACATAGAGGTCAGTCCATACGAGCTTCTTGCATCCAGTTTGGCATGTCCATTGATGCCATCCTTGTTCAGATCATGTTTCAGAAGTTCTCTGGGTGATACCTTATGAGTATAGATTCGGGCGTTGCTAGAAGACAACTCGCAGCCAACTCCCTGATCCTCTGGCTCTTCGACTCTTTTTACCACTTCTTCTGCAAGAGGCTTCAACATTACACAAAGAAGTATAGGCAGCTGGGGGAATCTGGGAGTGCAAGAGGTGCCATGAACCATAAACAATCATAGTAATTGGTTGTCCCGTCCCAAAAGACTAGCCTTGAAAACATGCACACCAATAACAGTATACAGACTAAACAGCTTATATGTAGTAATATATGCATACATATGTACATGACTGTATATGCATATATACACACGAAACAACCGTTAGCTAAGAAAATATGCCCATGAATTGGGAGGAGAGCGAGGGAGGTTCTGGTGAAAGGAAAGGGAAGGGATAAATGTTGTAATCATTTTGTAAACTCAAAAATAAAATAAATAAAAAATAAATGCATAAAAAGAAATGACGAGGAGATCTAGATTTCTCTCTTGTGTTTAATCTTACTGACTTTCCTTACAAAAGTCAGGCAATAATGTGTGCATCTTCTGGATCCTTCTGTCTCCTTAAACTAGCCAGGTTCTGTCTTGCACATTGCCTACTTAGACTAATTCTTACAACTGAGGGATGGAAAGCATGCAGATTGGGAGAAGTATACTTTTTACACCGTGCTCAGGTCCATCCTCTAGAAAGAGATGAGGTGTTGAAATTAATACAATCCTGTTTATTCTCACTAAAATATTTTTGTAAGTTTAAAAGAAAAACAAGTAAATGATACAAAAATTTTAACATGCTATTGTGTATCTGTGTATATAGATATCTATGCATGTACACACACTAACATACATACGTATAACATAACCTATGGAGTTGGATTGCTAATATCCACAAAAACATATGCTGACCTGTATTGTTTTAGCTCTATATAGTTAGTGATGAATTATCATCTACACTAACATGTCTCTATTCATCAATGTTTTGAAGGTTTTCTATCTGTGGGAGACTGAGCAGTAGCTACCTCCATCTTTATAAGTGACAAACCAGCTTCGATTCTATAAAAGCTCACCTCTGAGATGCGGTTATTGCACTTTCAGAATATGAGTGAGAGGTTTTTAATCACAAGCATTGGTCTCAAGCGTCCTTCTTGAAAGGTTTGCACCTACCATGTATGATGGCATGCCCATGGATATCTAGATGAACCCCTTTTCTTAGTCTCACTCACACTGTACACTCTAGTCCTCCTACAAAGGTCATGTGGAGTCAAGTCAAAATTTTATGTCAATGTCTATGAGGAGTGGTAGATCCTAAACTGAGGGTCTCATGACCCTTTGACGCCTTCGTCCTATGAGGAAATATCAACAGTCAAGAAGCTCAGCTGTGATGATGCCTTGCAAGCAGAAACAATTGTTCTGCTCATAGGATAATGCTATAAAACATTGAGTCTTCATTTCTGTACCCAGCCATATTTCACATTATTAAGCCACTTACAACATTATTTTCCCTACTTTCAAATTATTCATTGTTGAAAGCATGCCATATAATTATCACCTATAAGCTGATACATCAGGATATGAGACCACTTAGTATTACTTGGTTGTATTTAACATCTGAAGCACAATAAAAAAGATTTTTCATTAAATAATTAAGTTGCCCGTTAGATTTTTGATAACAGTACTCAAGACTTGGAATTAAGGGGAGCCTGTTACTAAGGAAGTAAGCATGCCATTGGTTGGCAGAATGTATTTCCTGTTTAACATGTACATCCTCTTCATTTGGTATAATCAAGTGTTTTCCTATTATTGTAGTACCTAATTGTATTAACTAATTGTAAAAACTAGCATGTAATTTGTATATTTTTTCCTCTAGATAGTTTTGCTTAATTTGAGAGATTACACAGCTACCATTCCAGTTATTTCATAGTTATCCTCAGTATTTTCTTTGGGAATATCTCTACTGTCTTGTTTCATTCATTTTTACTCAGCTTCCTCTTTCTCAATCTTTCATTCTTATTAAATTTTAAATTCTACTTAACTTTGTAATTTACAAAATACCAGACACCTTGTAATATAGGCTTAAAATATGATGTAATTTTGTGGTTTTGTTCTACTTGCGTCTGCACTCAATCAATCCTTTATTTTGCAGTGCTTTTAAAAATTCCACTAATATTCTCAGTATTTTAATTGAAAACTTAAAAAAAGATGTCTATACTTTATTCTTGTTAGTTCCCTGTAGAATATTTTGTAACACTTACTTTGGCTCCAGATTTTCTCACTTATTATTTATTTATTTTCATCACTGGAGGAGTTTCCTTGTTGATATTTCTTTCAATGTTTCTTCTTTCTAGTATTTAACAATCTGTGCATATGGACTTATTCATCTTCCTCTTATTCACATATTTAATATTATGTACTGTTATGAAACTCCTAGGTAACATCACTCTCTTCTATGTGCAGCAAAAAGTACAGAGTCATGAAATGATAAAACACAGGTTTTGGTTTTATCAAGTTCAGTGGTTCTTAACATTGGGGGGGGGGCATGACTCCTAAGAGCATATGAGATATTTACATTATGATTTATAAAAGTTGCAAAATTACAGAAGTAGCAATGAAATAATTCTATGGTTTGGCAGGGTCACCACAACATGAAAATTTGCGCTAAAGGATCATAGCATAAGAAAGATTGAGAACCACTAATCTATTTAGTGAATATTCATTGCAGAGAATACATTGAAAAGCCAACAAGAATGATCACTTTTGGGCTAGCCATTAGGGCTCTTTTAGTCTCTTTGATCACCTCTCTGTCACACTACATCTATCTAACTCCTAAGTATCCATCAACACCACTATTGCTCCTTATTCTCTTTTCTCACCCAATATGCCCCCTCTGATGTTACTTTTACCGGACAAGTTTAGAGGGAAATGGAACTGATGTTAGAAAAGGAAAAAAGTCTTTCTTACAATTGGAGCATCTATTCCACAGAGAGACACATTGTCTACTCTCTATGTTACCAATTAGTTGATCTTTTCACAGTGTTCCCTTATCTCCAAACTTTAAGAACCTATTTGGTAATCCCAGTGGGGGGGTCAATGCTAATAAAAATATTTAGCGACAGTAACCACACTTGAGACAGTACTTAATACTAATAAACTCTTTGTATAGCACTGATATAAAGTCAGAGAAATACTTAGGCTTTTAATTGCATCAATTTCTACTTTTACAAGTCCCTCCTGTGATTGTGATTCACAGCAGTTGGAGGAAGTTAATGCCCTTGTGCTGGGAGAAAAAGGAGTGAAAATTTTGGTGTGGACAAAGGGCATCCTTGGTCTTTATTTTTGCTTTCAGAAAGCAGTAAGAAACTGGACTCCGGGGGAAAAGAGTTCAATAAACTCATTAACTTAGTTGCTCCAGATGTTCTATAATGCAGGTAATTTCGTTGATGGGCTCCCAACAGGGATAAATGAAAAAAAAAAAAAAATAAAGCAGTTTGGGTACAAAAGACTCATATTTCTGTTGAGAGGAAGTCAAGGAATAGCTGATGTATTTGGTTCAGTATTGAAACTGGGCTTGAGGAGGACAGCTAAATAAAGAGGAATGAGCATTGACTCGTAAGAACAGAAGCAAACAGGCCAAGAATGAGCAATGGCTTCTAAGAAGGACAGGTGCAAAATCCTTCAGAGACTGAGGAAGGATGGAAACAGGGAAGAGCCATGTGGAAGGGTCAGCTATAACTTAAGTCAGAATAGCTCATGTTCTTTGTAGGCATTGTTATCTGTTTACTGATGGAACCAAATCAAAGATGCCTAATGCCACTTCCCCGTAAGATCAACTAAATAAGGTGAAATATTTACATTATTGGGATAATAATGTATTTATATATCAAGCATAGAAAAGTTGGGAACCTCATACACTCTACAGAAAGCGAATTTTCCTAGACAACAAGCAATGCTCACATTTCTACTACTTTTACATTGTTTTCCCATTTCTACAAGGATTAATTTATTGAAATTATTTATGGTTTATGTGATGGATAATTTTCTGTCAGCTCGACACAAGTTAATCTCATATAAGAGGGAGTTACCTCAGTTAAGAAAATATCTCCACCTTGTAAAGGAAAATTAGAATAAATATTGCTGGTATACTGGAGAGAGGTGGGGATGGAGTGATCAGGTGAAGGGGAGAATGGAGGAAGAGTACTGAGAAAGACAGCGGACCTTGCTGGACAATTATGGTGCACAATGCCATATAATTTCCAAGGGATCTATTAAGGTGACCCTAGCTAAGACTTCTAGTAATGGTGTATACAGACCCTGAACTGGCCATCTCTTATAACCAGGCAAGACTTCCTGTGGAGAGATTGAGACACCAACCTAACCACAAAACCTTCTACCTATAATTTGTCCTGTCAGTAAGATGTGCTGGGGTAAAGGTGGCACAGAAATCGTTGGAATAGCCAACCAGTGACTGGTCTATCTTGAGAGCTATGCCAAAAGAGGGAGTCTACCACTGACATTGCCTGAAGAACCAGACGCCAGGGGCAGATGGCCCAGAGACCTAGGATAGGACCACATATGCCTGGAAAAAAGCGGGAGAAATGATTCCTAATAATATCCTTCTATACATGTAAAAAGGGGCACGAAATAATCACCATCAGAAAGGCTCTATCTAGCAACTGATAAAAATAGATGCAGAGACCCACAGCCAGGTATTAGGCTGAAGTAGATAAGGGAGAAGAAGAAGGAAGCAAGATTCCTCAAGGACACACACACACACACACATACACACACACACACACATACAAACTCTTATAGAATCAACAGTCAAAGGGCTTCACTGAGAGCGAACTGACAGCCAGGAAGTTTGCATGAACTTAACCAAGTCCTCTGCATATGTGTCATAGTTGTAGATCCTGATGTGTTGGTGGGATCCATAACAGATGAGTACAGGCTTTCGCCTGCTTTGGAGATCCTTTGCCTCCTGTTGAGTTGCATGGTCCAGCCTCAATATAAAGGGGAGTGCTTAGTAATGCTACAACTTGATATGCCTTATTTGGTTGATAACTCTGAGAGCAATGCCTTTTTCTAAAATGAAACACAGGAATGGATGGGAATTGGGGAAGTCGTGTGTGTGTGTGTGTGTGTGTGTGTGTGTGTGTGTGTGTGTGTGTGTGGAAGAGAGAGGCGAAACTTATGTTGCGATATAACATATGAGAGAATAAATTAATAAATGGAAAAATGTCTTCATAAGAGCAGTCTTTAGGTAAGCTTATAAGGCATTTTCATAATAGGTGATTGATGGGGGAGGTCCAAGCCCATTTTGCGTGGTCCCATCCCTGGGCTGGTGGTCCTGGGTTCTATAAGAATGCAGGCTGAGCAAGCCACAAAGAGGAAGTCAGTAAGCAGGTTCCCTCCATGGCTTCTACCCCCAGGTTCCTGCCCTGTTTGAGTTCCTGTCCTGACTTGCTCCAGTGTCAGTGACAGAGTATAAGCCAAATAAACACTCTCTTACCCCTCTAGATTGTTGGTCATGATGTTTCATCATAATAATTGTAACCCTAATCAAAATAGCTTATCTCATCATATAGTAAAACACATAGGTCTCATTTATTTCCTATATAACAATCTTACTTAAAGTTTGTCATAATTTCTATATAAGGTGATTTCTTTGTTGCCACATAAACTTCACTTTCACTTATCCTTGTGTGTTATGAACACTCAGCATTTACCAAAGAGTCTCTCTCTATATTATGTTCTGACCTTTAGCACACTGACTTCATTCCTTATACACATGACTATCTGTGTACTAGGAGGGGATTTAAGCATCTCACATCAATATAGTAACTCTGGAAGCCACGAGAACAAGAGTGATGACCTTAAGTGTGGGTATTGATAAGTAAATGACCTTTTCCAAGATTTTGAACTTTCCTCAACCAAAAATATAAGGGCCAAATTGAAGTTAAAGCTTTTGATAACAAATGCACTTTCAAGAATGGACCCTCAATGTAGGTTTTTGTGTTGGTTTGCTTGTTTGTTTTTGCCACTAGGTGAGTATGGGGAATGACATACTAAACTCATTGTTGCTAAACTATAGTAGCAATGTAAACTGCTCCCATAGCCTGTTCAAGGATCTCTCACAGGCACTTCCAAACACCATATCCTGTTCCAATTGCTGTGAGTGAAAGACAACTCTCTTATAAATTCATGGATAAATGAAGCAAAGGCACACATAGTAGAATGAAACAATACTCAACATTTGAAATAACAAGTTATCTTCTGTATGGGTGAGCTAGAAAGTTTCCAACTGTCTGTTTCTCAAACCTTTAGCATCACCTTTATCTTGGAGAATGGACTTGTCATCTCAATAACGATGACCTCAGGCTATATTTCTTACCTGAGGATGGCTTCCTGGGTACTTGTCTATATCAGACACATTCTTCTAGTAGTAGCTACTCATCTCCATTCTGATTCTATCTGCCCACCTATTAATCTACCTACCTATGGTCTATTTTACTCCAGCTGCCTCCTAGTTATATTTACGTTTTCTTTAAAATTATTAAGACAACTCATCTAGAATAATTCATACCAGCATTTTTCAGAGGGTCTCTCATGAAATAATCCGAGGTAAAAATACTTTCTTATCTAACATATTTAAATGATTTCACGATCCCCAGCCTAGTTCTCAAGAATCAGAATAAGCATCAAGAGATTAATATTTCTGCAAATTCTTGGAGAATTATTTAAAACAGCGTTGTCAATTTAACTGAACAGAACATCTGCACATATACTTACATTTAAATGTATTCACACATATCCTATGTTTTCAATATCATTCACTCATACTAATAATAATTCATGTATTATTATTTATTCATGACTATACTATTCCATTATTGTAATTGGGAAACCCTACATACTTTACCTTAGATCAGATTAAATATTCCCTTAAGAATCATGAGAGACATATATACATACATACATACATACATACATACATACATACATACATATGTATATTGGTATCTGTTTTGTATTGGTATCTGTTTCACAAACTCATTTTTGATCACACAGTTCTTACCATCATCTCCTGGTCTTTGTTGTGTTTTACTTGTCTCAAAGCCATTTCCTCCTTTCCTAGAGAGGTGATGTAGTCTTCTGTTCCTTCTTCTAAGAACTACACCAGTAGTGAAAAAAGGCTTAGAATATAGAAGGCCACATACAGGCAACATGGTGTTCACATCTGCAGAAAAGAATGTAGGAAATACTGATGTCAAGTGTCAAACACTTTGGACCTTAATGGATGCCTCTCATGGGTTCTGGCAAAATATACTCTTAGGCTTGTGAATTCACTGGCATTCCTGAAGAAGACCGATTAGATCTAGATTCAAGTTGAGGCTCCTTTCCTAGCAAAATTCTTCAATATAAGTGATATCCAATACAGACTGAATAGTCACAACTTAATTATCAAATACTCTGGAGATAATGCAACAACATTAATGCAACTTGGCACATAATTATCATTTTCCCAATAGAATTGCTATGTGATTATATCTCATGATATATTGGGAAAAAGAAGTAAGTCAAATAGGCCTTCATTAATGAAGTAGTAATTTGAGGTCTCAGCTTTCAATAGATCTATAATTAATTCAGAGGCCTGTGGATATCAGTAGTTCCTAATTTGTAAATATTAGCAGTGCTTTTCAATTTTCTTCTTTTAGGGAAACCTGGGTACTGAGGTTGGCATACTCTACCCACACACCACCTACCCACTGCATATAGCATTGGCTGGAGATGGCTATTTCACTTCCAGGAATTTGTTCTCATGAGTTTACTATGCCCAACACATAGATAAGCATGCTTTTGTTTTCTATAAGGCAAGGATTTATGGAATAATAATAAATTTAAAAACTAGATTATTTTATATATTTGATTCCTTTGCTGAACATTTGTAAGCAAATGTATTTTATATGTTTACGTTTTATACATTGGTTCAAACATATGAATCAATTGGCTTTTTGGTTGCTTTGGGTTTGAGACAAGGTCTTTTTTAAAAATTATTTTTAATCTATTCACTTGACATCCTTATTGCAGCCCTCTCCCTTACCTCCTTCCACTCTCACTTCCTCTCTTTCTTCCCCCTACCCCCTCCACTGGTCCCCAGAGAGGGAGAACCCTACTCCCCTCCCATCTGACCTCAACCTATCAAATCTCTTCAGCACTTCCTGCATCCTCTTCCTTTGTTGCCTGGCAAGGCTGCCCCTCCAGGGGGAAGTGATCAAGGAGCAGGAGACAGAATCCATGTCAGAGACAGCAGAAACAGCAGACACAGGGACTTAGCTGCCTATTGGCTACATCTAAGCAGGGATCTGAGTCCTCTTCACACGTGGTCCTTGATTGGTGCAACAGTCTCTGCAGTAGTCTGCCCCCACCCTCCCTCCCTCCCCCAGATACAGACGCATTGTCTCTGTTGATCTCCTTGTGGAGCTCTTGTCTCTTCCTGGTCCTCCTATCCCTAGAGACTCCCTGCGTTCTGCCCAAAGTTTGGCTGTGAATCTCAGCATCTGCTTAGATCCACTGCTGGGTGGAGTCTTTGAGAGTACATGTATGGCAGGCTCCCATTGAGACAAGGTCTTACTATACAGGCCTGACTAGCATGGACTTCACCATGTTGACTAGCACCCACATCTGACATTTTAAACAACCTGTAACTCCAGGTCCAGGAGGACCTGACTGTTCTGGCCTCTGTGGGCATTTTCATCCATAGCTCACAGAGGGGGGGGAGGGAGGGAAGGAGGGAGGGGGAGAGGGAGAGATGGAGGGAGGGAGGGGGACAGGGAGTGGGAGGGGGCGAGGGAGGGAGGGAGAGGCAGAGGGGGAGGGAGAGGAGAGGGAGGGAGGGAGAGAGAGAGAGAGAGAGAGAGAGAGAGAGAGAGAGTGAGAGAGAGAGAGAGAGAGAGAGAGAGAATATGAAGTTAATAAAAATGACTCTAAAAAATACAGACATACTGAGCAATACATTTCAGAAGGTAGAGAGCTTACTAACCATGTTCAAAGCTTGGGCCACATAAACTGTGTGCAGATGTAGAATGCAGTTCCACACTAAAGCAGTGGGAAGCCATAGGATCAGAAGTTCAAAAGCAATTTTCAAATATTTAGCAAGTTTCAGATCAGTTTAAGATACGTAAATCCTTTCTTTTTCTTTTTCTTTTTTTTTTTTTTTTTTTTTTTTTTTTTTTTTGTTGTTGTTGTTGTTTTTGTTGCTGTTTTTGAGACAGGATTTCTCTGTGTAGCCTTGGCTGTTCTGGACTCACTTTGTAGACAAGGTTGACCTCGAACTCACAGCGATCCACCTGCCTCTGCCTTCCAGTGCTGGCATTAAAGGCACGAGCCACCACTGCCCGGCTCTAAACCCTTTCTTAACAAAACCAAATTTTATAAAAGTGCAAAACTCCTATTTGCCACAGTGTACAATGCTTGAATATTTTATTTCTGCTTTATGGTTAAGCCAGACTTTTTATTATCATTATTATTACTCATTTGAAATTAATTTTAAGTTCCTCTGAGCCCTCATATTATTCTGTGATGAACTCTCAAGATGTGCATCATGAGAAGTTTGACCACAACTTAGCAGAAGTAGCTTTTAATTAAAATAATATTATTCTAAGTTTCTTTTATTTTTTCCTCCGCCAAGAATGAGTTTGTGGACTCCTCATCAAACATCGCTTTGATGCATCTTCATGGCGTTGGGAATCTACTTTATGAATTTGGACTTCCCTGGACCTGTTCTTTATCTCCAAGACCACGTCATTCTCTGTGGTCCATACATTATCTTCATATAAAAACAAAAAGAGAATCTATCAATATGAAATAAATATATTAGTTTTGTTGTTTATTACATTTTCTATTTTACTCTACTTCAACTACATTTGTGTCAGGAATAAATCTTAGACCTTATGATTCATGTTGCAGATACTATCAAAATAATTTCAAATTTTCCTACCCCCAAATAGAAGACAGCAATAAAGATAAACTCTCCACACATTTTATTTGATCTCTGTGGTTTGGGATACTTTTACCTTATACACCATTGGTCCAAAGCATAGAAAACATTGTTTACAGACTAGTTTGTGTGTGTGTGTGTGTGTGTGTGTGTGTGTGTGTGTGTGTGTGTGTGTGGTTTTAATATTTCCATATGTAGGTGGTGGCATGCTCAAAGTGTGTCTTTGATTATTTTCAGTTTGCATTTAAAGAACATGAACACAAAAGAAACAGACGTTGGTAGCACTCAACCCTTGTAGAGAGCAAGCTCTAAATTAGGAATCAATGTTATGACAATCTATTTGACTCCATCCATCTAGCAGATTGCACACAGAAACTAAATTTTGTTGACAAAAGGAACACAGAAATTAATATTAAAATGTGATATTAATTTGGGCCCTGTAACTTTCCAGTGTTCCAGGTAAGGTCTAGGTTCCTAAAATCTTAATTTACTCATTATTGGAAATAAAATCATGAAACTTTCCCCCTGAATTGCTATTATACATTTTAAAAATATGCTTGACTATCATTATTTATCACATGATAAATACAGGCATGTTTTGATGGCTAGTTTATGTCAACTTGACACAAGATATGTTCATCAGAAAGAAGGTGACCCTCACTGAGAAAAAAATACCTCTATAATGTTTGGCCGTAGCCAAACTGTTTTGCAACTTTCCTGTGAATGGCACCATCCCTGCGCTGGTAGTGCTAGATTCTGTAAGAAAACAGGCCGAGTAGCTATGAGGAGCAAACCAGCAAGCAATACCCTCCATGGCCACTGCATCAGCTCCTGCTTCCAGTGACCTTCCCTTTTTGAGTTCCTGTCTTGACTACCTTCAATGATAGACTATAGTGTAGAAATGTAAGCTAGCTAAGCCCCTTTACCTCCCAAGTTGTTTTTGGCCATAGTGTTACGTACTGATAGGTGAATTAATGGATGAATGGATGAAGGTGCAGATGGACAGAAGGTTGTCAGCTTAGGGACACCTCCAAAAAGTAGCAGAGTTTGAATGGCAGGAAAAATCCAATATAGGTTAGCTGTGACATCTCCTTGGAAGGAGTTACTATTGGGTTTAATTTCTAGCGTAATGTCTAAATTGTTAGAAATCCTTATATTACTTACATATGCAGCTCATGCAAATTTCAACTCTTATCAGGTTATTTCCTGAGAATAATACACATAATTAAGAAAGAAAACCTTGAAATGCAAACATCAGACATTGCATGCACTAGGCACCACATGTCTGCTCAGGATTCATTCTTAACCCCTCCATGTGATATATGTCAGACTTGTGAATGTTTGGAGAAACAATTAGAATAATACTCAAGCCTTTTAGATTGGATTTTGTTTCATTCAGATTATGGAGTTATATCTCTGTGAGTACAAGGCCAACCTGGTCTACAAAGCGAGTCTAGGGCAGTTAAGGCCGTTACACAGAGAAAACCTGTCTCAAAATGGAACCTATATTTTTCTACTGTCATAATTTTGGCTTCTAGATATATTCTAAAGTTGATAACACTTGTTGATAATACTCCTTGTATTTCTTTTTTTTTTTTTTTTTTTTTTTTTGGATTTTTTTCTTTTTTTTTTATTAATTTATTCTTGTTACATCTCAATGTTTATCCCATCCCTTGTATCCTCCCATTCCTCCCCCCCCCCCCATTTTCCCATTATTCCCCTCCCCTATGACTGTTCCTGAGGGGGATTACCTCCCCCTGTATATTCTCAGAGGGTATCAAGTCTCTTCTTGGCTACCTGCTGTCCTTCCTCTGAGTGCCACCAGGTCTCCCTCTCCAGGGGACATGGTCAAATGTGAGGCACCATAGTGCGTGAGAAAGTCATACCCCACTCTCCACTCAACTGTGGAGAATATTCTGACCATTGGCTATTTTGATGTTCATATGTAACGTTCTATTAGGACATGCTAACCATTTAATTGTCCCTTTTAATATATTTGGCTCTCCTTGGTAGCTTTGTGGTATTTTTTAAATTTTGTATATAATAGATAAGTCATTTTAGTAGGCAGAGAACGTATTTAGCTATGTATATGTGTTTTGTATGTACGCATGATATACATATACATATTAGGCTTATAACGGAAAGGAGCTACTTTTTTCTTAAATGGATGAAATAGACATCTTATTTTCACACTATATACTGAATTACTCTCTGGCTGAGTTCATTAGCATTTCAGTAATGTAACACGTTCATTGTGCAACGAAACTGCTTTAATTGTCCTCTCTCTGGTAATGAAAAAATGTTTCATCCTGTTATAAAACTTTTGAAGTGCTATGAACAATTTTGGATCTCTGAACTCTTTGAATAGAACATTTAGAAGTCTGATTTTAAAGCATGGCTCGCCAATCTGCTTATATGCTTGACCCTGCCAGAAGTCTTCTTTGTCATTAATCATAAACCCTCTCTAGACATTGCTGCTTAATTTATGCTTTTGTGCACACCATCCTTGCGTATGAAGATGCTTATATATCATGCTTTGTAGTAACTTATAGATTTGTTCATGGACTTGACTTTATAAACATTATATATTCCATGCAGTAAAGGTTAAAATGCCTAAAAGATGGAGTCTTTTATACTTAACATTTT
Source organism: Acomys russatus (assembly GCF_903995435.1). NCBI lineage: Eukaryota > Metazoa > Chordata > Mammalia > Rodentia > Muridae > Acomys > Acomys russatus. The sequence goes on from NC_067162.1 coordinate 26,708,961, forward strand.
GACATTCAGTGGTCTGGTATTCCTGGTCTATGCTTTCAGTGAATAAACAAATAGGAGAATGAATAAACTATCAAGCTGTGTGTAATTTTAAAATTCTCAATTCCAAGAGAATTTGAAGATCTGAATTTATATTGTTCTAGGCTAAATCAGCAAATGTTGTCATCCTAGTGTAGTAAGTGTGTAAAGGTGAACTAAAGGTGTTGGTGTAAGGAAGGTTAGTAGAAGTATGGCTTTTCACTCAGTGATGAATTTTGGGTTATGAAAAGTCCCAGGAAAAAGCTGGGCTTAGTGGTGTTCTTGCCTGCATATCCTAGAGACTTTTGGCCAATCCCTATATTAAAAAATTAATTAATGCACAATACATAAATAAATAGGAACAAAGGAAGAAGAAAAGGAAGGAAGGGGAAAGGAAGAGAGAAAAAGGGCAGATTCCCTAATGAATTCTTGCCCTTTGAAGGTGTCAAATTTGCAGAAATCGTGAAAGTCCATTCTAGGCCATCCTGTAGACTATACGTATCACCTGGGAATTATATTTTTCAATCTAATATATTAAAAAGCAACAGTTTCCCTGTAAACATTGTTCTTGAGCTAGCACACACTGGCTTGTAGCACACCTTGAACTTGTGATGTGGATTCCAGCTCCTTGTGCTACGATGGCAGTTGTAACCTATTATACCCAGGTTATGCAGGGCTAGTGACAGGGCAGAGGACTTCCTGCATAGGACAAAAACACTGCACTGGCAAGGCTGTATGTCCAGTCTCCAGGTTATCTTAAAATGCTATATGATGCAATTTTTCTGTATTGCTTTCTTTGTCTTTTAGGGGACAGCTTTTTTTTTTTTCACAGCCTAGATTTTTCACAACTTAAAAATAAGATAGTGACTTAAAATTAAAAAGAACATCAAGAGGAATCATTTTAAAGAGTGAGTTGAGAATAAAATAAATTATGAAATTGGAAGCCTCAGTAACACTTTTTACTAAAAAAAAAAAAAAAAGAAAAAAGAAAAAATTAGAAAAAATAAAAATAGAGTAAGGAAATAATCCCATGTATATGGGAAAAAGAAATAGTCCACAAGAGTTAAACATGAAATTTAAAATGATAGTTTATAGGAAAAGGAGAGACCTTTATATTTTATTATATCTCCTTTTCACTTTTTCATGGAAGACTGAAATTAGCAGTTTCTTGACAAACGAATAAGTGGAAACTTGTTGCTTAAGAAAAGCATTCATCAAATACATGATTCACATATGTGTTTAATATGCTTACTAAAATGGCTAGTAGATAATTCATTAGTGAGTTTTATTCATCATAAGACACTGACCTTTCTCTCTAACGATAATTTCAGTTGCCTCTAGCCATGAGAAATACTTGAGGTGTCTTTTTCTTTCTTTACAACAGTGGGAACAAGTTTAGAAACTCTATTGCTAAAATGAGGTGTCAAGCAAGTTCTTAAATATTTACGAACTGACATTTTGTGTCTTTTAAATATTCAGGTTTTTTTTTAAGTATAGCCATCCTCCCTAAGGTGTAACTATCACCAATGATGGGAAGAAATATTCACAGAAATAAAGAGCAAGTATTATACATATAGCTGGAAATCTTACTGTAGTGTCTCAGATCAATCAAACAATGAGCAACAGAGCTCAAGTTGAGCATCAGGATTTGCATAATTTTTCCTATTTTTTTCCCACGACTGGGTTCTAGAAGGCTGCAGGTAATGTTTGTGTTGTAAAATTAAGGCCAGCAATTTAATCTCCTCCATAAAATTCACTCACAATTACAATAGCATTGAAATGGTGCATAAATGAGTTCTTCATAAAGCAGAAAAAGAAAAATGGAGCAACAGCGAGGCTCTTTAATGACGGGCACTAAAGCAAGGCTGCCGGTTAGATTCCTTGCTAATTACCTTCTGTTTCTTAGATGGGATGTATCTCAGCAGAACTGGAGCGTCTATTCATGACTAGTCACTTTCTTTGTAGTGAGATGAGGACATTTGATTCTGGAGTTGAAAAGTTCCTCTCTCAGGATCGTTTCGTGCAGACTTCAACTTGTCAGCAAATAAAATCTGCACCACCCAAAATGTGCCTCTGCTGGCTCCTACTCGACTCCAGAATGTCAAGTGTGTATGATGGGCTATGGATGCTACAAGACTGATGTCTGTGCACATTCCTAAATAGTAAAATCTTTCTGGGATGAGATGCAAACGTGCAAAAACATTAAGACAAAGATGTGATAGGGACAGATTATAATAGAGGACCTAAGCTGTTAGGAGTGAGGGTGTTAGGCAAGAGTCAGATGGTATTTAACTGTTATTGGAAGTAGAGACTTACAGAAAGAATAAGGTGAAATGTGTTCTTAAAAGAGATGATGGATAGAGTGGGTTTCTGTGTAATATGAAGACATCGCACCAGGAGCTAAGAAAGCATATCCACAAGGAAGGAGGATGGAAATTGCAAACGTGAGAAAGGGAACCTTCTGCAAGTAAGAAGAAAGATATTAGCAAACACCAACATTTCTGATACCTTGATCAGAAACTGTAACAACAGCAACAACAACATAAATCTTTGTTTTAAGCCACTTGGTGATATTCAGCTTTGGTAGCCTAAGAAGACGGATATGGGCGGATCTGAACCCAGGGGTGGGTCTGTTCAAACTACTGCACCAACCAAGGACAATACATGCAGTAAATATTGAACCCCTGCTCAGATCTAGCCAATGGACAGGACATTCTCCACAGTTGTATGAGAGCGGTATGTGTGATAAAGTGTGTGACATGAAGTCTGGTGCCCCAAATTTAACCACTTCCCCTTGGTGGGGAGGCCTGGTAGCACTCAGAGAAAGGATAAGCAGGCTACCAGGGTGAGACTTGATAGGCTGTGACCGTATAGTGGGGAAGGAGGTCCCTTCTGTCACAGACCTAGGAGAGGGGAAAAGGGTGAATAGGGGAAGGGAGGAAGGAACAGGAAGATAAAAGTGAGGGCATAACAATTGACATGTAATCTGAATAAATTAATACAATTTTTAAAAAGAAACAAAAAAAAAAAAGGAGATGGATAATGTGAAGGTGACTGTTTGTTCCTGTTTTGTGAGGAGAGTGTCTTAAATTATTGTGATTGATACTTACATGATAAGTTATCAGGCCAATAGTAAAGTGATGATTTTTTTTTTACCTGTGCGTAATCCAGGCATGGGAGAAGGGAAGGACCAACGGCATCATTAGGTAGATGATTGTTTCATCGCCTTGATTCAGGGAGCCGTGGCATAAGCGGACTCCCATTGTGAAGGGGAGTGTGGAGCTCTTCTCCCAACATAACTTCTATATCTAAATGTCAACTAAAAGTAAGTGGGAAAAGTGATGAAAAACTCAGAAACTCACTATTTCTCCCTCAAACGCAATAGTATTCTCTCTGCTCATTTCCAGAAACTGAAAGCATATTGCTTTCAGGATGCATTTTAGTATGCAAAATCATTCTTGTGAATTTCAACCCAGATTTATTAAATGATATCTGCTCGAGGACTGAGTTAGTCCTTGGGGCTGTATTATTCCCCAAAGATAGTGAAAGAACCAATTTCTATTAAAAATTTATGGCCCAGAGTGTTGCGGTTGAATATGAGAATTTGAAATCTAGAAAGGAAAATGGAGAATTAAAATAGAATATAAACCATACCTGAAAGTCACTGCATACTGGGTATCTTTACTGACTTAAGACTTCATTGTAGGCATGCTGTGGCAAAAGATATATATATATCTCCTTTCTACTCAATAATGCCCACATTCTAATCATCAGAAGGTATAAATACATTCATTTACATTTTAAAAGGAATTAAGGTTACACAAGTAATTAAGGTTGGTATCAGCTGACTTTATATTATGGAATACATCCTGATTTATCTAAACATATGTAACCCAGCTATGTGATTTCTTAAAACAAAATTAGATGGGGAAGAAAGGTTCAAAATTACTTTTCTTTTTGTTATCTCCTTTGAAGCTGGTGTATAGGCATGAAATTTAAGAAGTGCACTGGTTGTTTTGAAGCCTAGAAAAACAAATGAACCACAGATACTGTATAGAGAACATATATTGTCTATATTGATTTTAGCTCAGTGAAACCATAGTCAAACTTTTTGCCTATAGAACTCTAATGCAGACACCTTAAAAAAAAACAGACAATATTTTCGCTATGCATATGTTTGTATGTCTGTGTGGGTACCTGTGCTGTGGGAAAAAAAATGACATCTGATACCCCAGAGTTTGTGTAATGGGTAGAAAACAAATGAGTCTTTGTGAAGAGGAGCAGGTACTCTTAATCATTGAACTATCTCTCCAGCCCATTTGGCTTTTAACTTTATGGAGCAAGGGATCATTTTGGGAAAACCTGCCTGAGGATTTGCACCCACCTGAACAAGTGAAGGTTACAGCAGCCAGGTAGAGACTGAGATACTCACCACAGCAGATACCCAGAATTGCACAGTTTATAGTGATGCGTGTGAGGGGGTCAAACTGAAGAGAACAGAGATTGTGATAAGGGAAATATCCAGTACTTATAGATGTGGGAACAAACGGGCATTCTATTTAAAAAGTGTGGTCATAATTTGATAATAACAGTAAGCACAAAATAGAAGTAAAGACAGTCTCAATGGGAAAGTAATTACCATAATCAGGGAAAAGCAGCATTGGAATTAGGGAGACTGAGACTGGTTTGGAGGCATCCACAAATAACGAATGAGAAGAATCCCTGAGGGCTTCCTATGGGAGCTCTTCCAACAGCAGCAGGAAAACAAAAGTAAATACTTTTTATCATTCACACATAGGGAAAAGACATCATATTAAAGGAATAGGTTAGTTGCTAAAACAGACTCTGTGTATCACGAGAAAGAATACAGAGTGAGCTACACCAGATTCTTATCACCTTAAACATGTGAGTGATAAACACGCAGCATTCCTTAAGTTTTATGACATTTTAGTGGCTTAAGTCCCTGCCTAGCTTCTGAGATCCGGAATTTCAGTAAATATGTCTATGCCCTAGACACTGTGTTTTTTTAACTAGTTTCAAGTGCAGAAGGATTAAAAAAACAATGGGAAGTGGCCTGAAGTTTATAAGTGAAGTTCTGAGTGTAAAAATGCCTGACTTGTCTTCATGACAAGAAAAATGAAATTGCAAAGCAAACAATGGTGGAATTTCAAACTTGACCTGATACCTGCCAGTGCTTGTAGGATACCACATGGCTAAACTTCTCTATCTTCCTCTAATTTCTGTTTAAACTGAAAGCTCATTGGACTCTCAACCCTTTTAATAATTACCTAAGAAACAATGTTTTAAAATACAGCATTCGTGTGTGTGTGTGTGTGTGTGTGTGTGTGTGTGTGTGATTTATTGTTGATTTATTTTTCTTTTTTACATATACTTTTATATTATTACACATATATACAATAAACTACCTATAACAAGAAGAACTGCTAAACAATCAGGGATTATATAAATAGTACATTCATAGTGTTTTGTCTATTTGTATCTGGCAACCTTGAAGAGAACATCTTTCCTATCTTGGTGCATCTAAAATTCTGAATGTAAATCAATATCTATTATATTTCATTTTTATCAACTTAAAACATCTTAATCCCAAAGCAACTAAGCTTACTTGTAAAAGTAAACTATTTGGTCCTCAACCCCATCAGAGACTTGAGAAGGAATACAATTAATTTTCTGAGTAGACAAAAAGTGCAGGTTGGCAGCTTCCAAAATGAGAGGATGACAGAGACAGTTTGATGCCTGAACAGTCACCGCAAACTTTCTATAACATTGGAGCATCATCTTCAGCTTTCTGGCCCAATATATCAGACAGACGTATTTGTGAGGCAGGAACTACTGAGGAGTTGCTTACCCTGTCGTGGCAGTTTGGATGTCAACTCTGCTTGCATCATCCAAGGTTGCTTATTTTTCAGGCAGAATTCTGTCTGTGGATGAAACAAGGCCATTTTACCCTGTGGCTTGTTTGACACATTTGAAGCCATCACCATAAGGAGGTTCATTGATGCTCATCATCTTCTTTGAGGAAGGCTGGGTGTTGCCAGGAGTTAACCTGTATTGTTGTCAAAGACTCTTTAAACTAAAACAAAAAAAAAAAATCTTTAAATGCTGTATTCTGTAGGTCTCTGAGGCTTTTGAAGACCTTATCTAACAAACAAACAAACAAAAAACCTGGAGAGATCCAACAGATCTTAAGATTCTCTGTTACAATCCTGCAATTCTAAATGTATGTCCTCTCACATTTCCATTTATTTATTTACTTTTGCATGTATATACATGTGTGTAAATAATCATGGGTGTGAGTGTAGACATGTGCATGTCATGACACACATGGAGAAATCATAGAACAACTTTGGATGTTTCTCCTCATATTCTATATTTTGGGGGGTTCGGGGTTCTTTTGTTCATCTGCTGCACACAACCAGACTAGCTGGTGTACTAGAGGTGTACTGCTGTGTCCAGACATATAGGAATTCTGGGAATGTAAACTTAACTCCTAAAGCTCACACATAAGCCCTTCACTCACTGACAGTAAAGAAACACAGTGCTCACTTCACAGAGGATGATAGATAACTTAATCTGGAGCCAGATAGAACCTGAACTGTGAGCAGAGATTTATGCTACCTCAAATTTCATGTTACAAAGTAGCAGCGATTTCTGGAAAGTTTTACAGAAACCGAGCAGAGCAAGTCATATATCAACATACTTTTCAAAAACATTGGCTGGGGTGTCAGGTGAGTATTTTACAGCACAACAGCTATAGGCTTCAAATGTTGCCTGATGCATTTTACATCTTAGCATTTACATTGGTGGAAGCTAGAAGTCTGTTCAATAATTCCAAAGGATTTACTGCTCAGCCACAGGGATCTTAGATTACATAGAGAGGAGGTCAATAAAAGGCTATTAGGAAGGCTCAAGATGGCTCACCATGATTTGTCTGTGGACTTGCAACATTCCATTGTCTCTACATCATTGAATTTCTAACCATAAAGTAAACCAATAAGTTCATCAGACTTCCTAGTCAGTTTCTTTTTGGAAGAAAAGCCTCATGGAATATACTGTTGAGCCTTCTCCTTACTCTCTGGATTTTTCAAATTGAGACCATAATGTATATCTGTGAAAAACATAAAAAAAGTCAGTTTATTCTTTTTCATCAATCATTTTTTTTTTCTATTGGCTAATTTCCTTATTCACTTTACACCCTGATCAAAGCTGCCCCCTCCCTCCTCTCCTGACAATCCTTCCCTCTCACAGCACCCCGCCCCAGCAATCCACCCTTCCTTTCCTTCTCCCCAGAGAAAAGAGGCCTCCTATTTTTATCAACCAGCCCCAGCACATTATGCCACAGGAAGAGTAGCCTCAGTCCTTTTCCAGGGAGGCTAGACAAGGCAGCCTAGGTGGAGGGAAAAGATACAAAGGTAGGCATGAAGAATCAATAACTTGGAGAAACAGACAGATTGTATAGAAAATATAATTAATTTATCTTTTGGTTCCTTTTGAGATAAGTTATTGTTATGTGGTTCAGGCTAGCTTACGTATCCTAATATAGCCTCTATACTGGCCTCAAACTTTTACTGATCTCTCTCTGTCTTGGGATTTCTAGTGTTGTATTACAGGCATAAGATAACAAGTTTATGAATAATTTTCCTATTTGACTCTTTTTGGACACATGAACATAATTCTTGTAATTAATCCTCCAGCCCCTACTCCTTTTATCTTGGCTAGCCAACTGACAGCCGTCCTTCATTTCCATCCTTGGTATTAATTTTTCCACAAGTTCTTAATATTTGCATTCTGATCTGTTTTACTTTTTCATAATCACTGCAGTGTCCCATCTACCCCATGTTCCACTGGTTGTGGAGACATTGTGGATAATCTCTTCATCTTGTGTTATACATCATAATGCTCCTAGAACACATAAGAATGCTCAGAACCTGATAGATATACCATTATGAGTTAAAAAAAATTTTTTTATTGTTTGTTATCAAAGCATATTTTTGAGTATTTGCATCATAATTTTGTCCAAGTTGAATGTGGAACTGTATGCTAAAAGATTAAGTATCAGGCTAATTTACTTTAACTGCTCCAATAAGTTTCAAATATCAAAGAATAGTTATTCTCTTCTTTTGACCTTCTCCAATAAATTATTAATCTTCAATAATTAAGTTTTATTAGTACATGTGTCAAGTCAACTTTTTGAGTAGCATCAGGCTTCTCAGATATACAGCCATCACTCTAATGGTCTGAATATGTCAGAAAGGGAAGCAAGTTACCAGACAGGCAAAATCCTAAGGAAGGAGATACAAATAAACCACCAGTTTATGAAGATGCCACTAGAAAACTAGATATAATAATCACATCCAGCCATTTTTCTCTATACAAAAAAACTTATCTCTTTCTGCTATCTATTTAATTAAATAGCCCTTACACAAAATCAATAATTAGCCACTCTGAAGACAGCTCAGGGATTTTAAGGTCAGCACAAGTCATAAACAGCCAGCTTTACCTACTCAAACCAATTACTGAATAACTTATAAAAGAAATATTACACAGGACAATGACTCTGCCACCAGTTCTAGCACCCACCATGATTGTAGGCTTCTGGGAAGAAGACAGGAACCTCTGAAGAATGTTTTCAAAATGGTGCAATAATTGACTTCATTTTCTTCAGGTCCCCACTAGAGGACTGAAGTTAGATGCCTGTTAGAAATGCCTTTGAGTGTACTGTCCCCAACATGTTTATAATGTATATAAGTGGCTGTACCAGACTGTATTACTATAAGGGAGACAATGGCATCTTTGCTGCCTGCTTCATTTTTATAAGACTTTTATTTTTATTTAAAGTTTTGGATCTTTGGATGAAAAAAATTTCACTGGTGAGATGAAGTTATATTGAACTAAAATTTTATGATTTTTATTATCATTCATATCTAATTTTGACAACTTAAAATCTATTCTTTAATAAGAAATATGGAAGACAAGCCATTTTTGTAGCATGAGGAACGTGTCTAATGCTTGTTCCTTAATTCTTTCCTTTTAAGAGGTTTGTATTGATAACAATAGTTACTATATAATGCTTCTATTTGTTTTCCATCAAAGACATGAATAAATATATCTCTTCACCTTAGATAAGATACCAAGGGCACATCTATAGAGGAATTTTAACACAGCCACATGACTGACAAAGGATGATATCCAAAGACCTAAGTCTGTGTGATCTGACTGGAATGCAGACACACCCTGGTTAACAGTATGATCTCTGGCTGGAATACACACACATCCTTAGCACACCCATTTAATCCCAAACAATGAAGCTAAGGTTAGTTTGTAGAAGGAAGCATCCATGCTTCAAAGTGATGCCTAATCCAGAAGCAGACAAAATGATAAATTAGAAAAAGATTTGACATAATGAGTCAACGGTAGAATAAGCCCAACTCTCACAAAAAGAGACAGGAAAGAGAAGCTACTTAAGAGCAGCCATATAAAGGAGAAAGGACAAACAATAGAGAAGTGAGGACAAGCAGACAGACCCTACAGAACAGACAGATAGTACAGAAAGAAGATAGCACAGCAGAGTTCAGGAGTACAGTATAGTTGAGATTGTACAGTGCAGTTTGTAGAGTTCAGAGGCAGCTTTTCCAAGCAGAATAATTTGGTGACAAGTAAAGAAAAGCCAGTTTGGATCAGTCAGCTTGGAGAAGAATTTTGAGCCAAAAGAGCAGAATTGAACCATCCAGTCAGAGTTCAGAAGGAACTAGAAAGGGTGAGCTTATTCAACAGTAAGTCTCAGAAGGTGAAAACATTCTAGACATAGATTAGATTGTATGGAGGCAAGAAGCTTCTAGGACTAGGCTTAGGTTAGCAGATGGAGGCAGTAAGCCTCTGAGGCAATGATCACATTAGGCAAAAAAAAAAAAAAAAAAAAAAAAAAAAAAAAAAAGGATAATTTTACACATATCAAATAAACAATTCTGTCTAGGACCATGCTGATGAGCCAATGACCTTGTTGGGTTTAAATGAAGGGCTACTTAAGAATTACGGGTGACTCAAAAATAGCCATGCCATGGACAAGTCCTAATCTGTAAGGAGCAATAGTCTCAAAAAAGCCTTGTCACTTGCACTAACTTTACATATTCTCCATATACTATGATCTCATTCCATAAACTCACATACAACTTGAGAGTAGGAAGCTGTTATAATGACTGTAAGCCCAGTAAGGTCCTATGACTTTCTTACTTCCTCCTTGGCAGTATCAGTAATTGCACTACCATAGCTGTGCTTATTTAGTTTGTATGACTCCTTATTAAATCAAGCATTATGTAAACCCACAGGAAATATTACTCTATGATGTCCAAATGGACATGGCATGCACAAAGTAGATTGCTTTACCTTAATACTTGTTCTACAGCAAGGCATTAATAAATTTTCATGTATAATTTTCAGTATACAGATATTAATATTAGGCACTAGAATTATACATTTGAAAAAGAATAAAATATGCATAATGGGAAAAAGATACACAACAACATAAAATTAACAATAAAAAGAAATTTAAATTCAATGATTTTGATTGAAAAGCAAAACTGTTTCCTCTAGTTAATCAATTGAAAAGAATATGATGAATTTATAAAACACCAGAGGAATTATAATTTGAGTTTGTATCACTTTAGAGGTAATAGAAGCATCAGTAAATTCTTATTGCTCTTTATAAAAGATAATACAAGTATTTCAGACACCCTCTCTTTTAGTATTTTCCTCTAGATAGTCATCATTGGTCATCAATAATTACCAATCCTTCTCCACAGTTGAGTGGAGAGTCGGGACTGACTTTTCAATGAGCTCTGGTGCACCATATTTGACCATGTCCTCTGGATAGGGAGGCCTGGTGGCACTCAGAGGAAGGATAGCAGACTACCAAGGAGAGACTTGATACCCTATGAGCATATACAGGGGGAGGAGGTCCCCCTCAGTCACAGTCATAGGAGAGGGGAGTAGGGGGAAAACGGGAGGGAGGGAGGAATGGGGAGATACTAGGGATGATATAAAAATTGAGATGTAATATGAATAAATTAATAAAATATTTAAAAAATAAAAACACACAAACAAAAAATAAATAATTGCCAATCCATGGACCATTGTTTCACTGTGTTACTGTGCACTGTATTACCTCCACTTTTGTATCACTTTGTGGCACATTCCAGACATATCACTTTATTCTTAAATATTTTAGCATCATCTCTAAAACACAAGGGCTTATATATTTTTAAACATTTACTATATCATTACAGTACATTACATAATAAATTGTTAACATTATCAAGTATCTGGTCTGTGTCCAAAGAACCAGTTACTTCATAAATATTTTAAAAAGGCACTTAGAAGCTACTTTTTCTAAAAGGCATTGACTCCTAACTTTGGCCCATGAGTCATTTTGAATTCCTGAACTTCACAGATGGACCACATTAGGGCAATAATTCATGAGGGCAAAGGAGGCCTATGCGTTGGAACAGAAGTTTTCGTCTTCTGAGAACCAGGTTGATCCTTCAGGTGTTTACAATGATAAGGATACCTTTAGACTCTTTACCGAACCAGAACTGAGATTCTGAACAATTAGGCCATACCTCACAAAGTACTTCTATGAGTTCTAATTACTCCATGGTATATAAGACAGTGGTTTTGCAGATGGCCTTGGCCAGGCAAATGTCATTATCCAACACTGCCTATAAGTCCAGACTGGAAGAACTGTCTTCTAAAAGTAGGAAGGATCCTGCTGTATAAATGTATCAAAATAAGTTGGACTATAGAAGAACATGGGTGCATTACTACATATTAGAATAAATAGGCCAAAGCTTTCATCAGACACACTAGTCAGGAAAGCACACAATTCCTTTAACTAGATCCCATCAAAAGGAGGCTTCAACATTGTAAAGGAAATGTCTCCACTCACCTGTCATGTCCATCAAATGAGTAGGTTTATGAGAAGGAAAGGCAGAGAACTGCCAACTGTGCCAAGGACTTCAACTTGGTCTCTGCCAAGGATGTGATTTACTCAAAATGGCACATGCCAGTCTGACCATTTGTCTAATGGAACTGGCATCCATGATTCGTCCTACTTGATCATGTGGACCCAGTGTTTATCTTTACATTTAACAGCTTATAAGGCCCTGAACTTTATTTGTACAGCTCAACTCTGTCCTCACATCCTGATTCTGTGGCAGCAAAAGAAACAATATTTTCTAGTTCTTCAGCCCAAATTGCCACTTTATTCTCACATAGACATTATTGCCACACTTTTTTGGCCTCCCAGATTCTGTCTGCAAGGTCTCTGAATCTCTTTGGATTCTGATGCAACCTCTTCCATGCCTCCTAACATACACACATGCATAACACACACAGACAGAAAGACAGACAGACAGACACACACACAAAGACACAGACACACACACACACATACACACACATACACAGGTTTATTTTGTCATGTGTAATATGTGATTCTAAAGCTTAATATTAGAAGACTCAAATGAACTGGGTGGTGGCTGCACACACCTTAAATCTCAGCACTTGACGCAGAGGCAGGAGGATGCTTCTGATCTGAGGCCAGCCTGGACTACAAAATAAGTTCCAGGACAGTCAGGGCTTCACAGGGACACCCTGTCTCAAAAAACAAAGCACACAAAAAAGAATATTCATGTAAGTAACCTGTGTTTTCCTTATCAAGAACCATCAGGAAAAACATAACCACTTGGGAAAAAACTAGCAATGAAATCACCTCCCCTGTGTATTTGTTGTTATTCTATATATGCATGCACTGTAGAATGACAGAAACATGTTATCTATGTTTCTTGCCTTGGACCCTCTTGAGAGATTAACTGTACATGTCTCTTTGTTCCCTCTGTGGCAATTCTTACCATCTTTAACCTACACCTTATGTTAGTACCTGAAAGATGGACTTAGGATCACTAAACGCCTTTCTTTGTTTCTTTCCCAAATATGGTCCTATTGACTAACCCAGCTTGTTGCCATTGTTTTTCTCTTTAATTGGCAAATTAGAAATGGATAGCCAAACCTAGTAAATTAAGGCTGAAGGATTCCAGGATTTTCCTCTAAAAAAAAAAATCCAGGTACAATCTTGTATCTCTTACAGTGTAGCATCATGTACCGGAGTCTATGAAAGGAGCCGTATTTTATGACTGAAGCATGAGTCTGAAGCCTCTGTGCACTTGGGTCACCTCTGTTTTCTTTTTTCTCGCTGTTTTTCCCTGCTCTGTCATTCATGAATTATATGTGGAGGAACCAAGCCATCCATTGCCTCTGCAGTGTCCCACCATCAGATTTGAGTCATTGCTCCCTTATGGCATCATTCAACATGATCCTCAGACTCAGGGTGTTGTACACGTCAATAGGTTTAGATCCCAACATCATGAACACTAATATTTTTATTGATAATTTAGATAATTCTTTTTGTGAGTGATATGCTCACAGATATTTGAGGATGTCTGGAAATATTCATGAATTCTATTCAACGGATATTTAACTCACTATTTTTTTTAATATGATACTATTTTTATTGAAAAATAAAATCATTCATATTACATCTCAATTGCTATCCCATCCCTTGCATCCTCCCATTCCTCCCTCCCTTCTACTTTCACCCAATTTCCCTTCCCTATGATTGTGACTAAGGGGGACCTCCTCCCTTGAATATGATGCTAGGGTATCAGGTTTCTTCTTGGTAGTCTGCTATCCTTCCTCTGAGTACCAATGGGCGTCCCCATCAAGGGGACATGGCCTAATATGGGGCACCGGAATTCATGCGAAAGTCACTCCCTAGTCTCCACTTAACTGTGGAGAATGTCCTGTCCCTTGGCTAGATCTGGATAGGGGTTTGATGATGACTGCACGTATTGTCCTTGATTGGTGCCATAGATCGAGCAGAACCCCTGGTCCCAGGTCAGCCCATCATAGTGTTCCTCTTGTAGGTTCCTAGGACCCTCTGGATTCATCTATTTCTCTATCTCCTATAATTCTCTCACCTTAGGATGTCCTTACCTCTATACCACTTTCCTGGTAAGTGAAGACTTTCATGAGACATGTCCCTTGGGCTAGTATCCAGTTATAAGTGAGTATATACTATTTGAGTCTCTCTGGTTCTGGCTTAGCTCACTCATTATGATCATTTCTAGTTCAATCAATTTGTTCACAAATTTCGGAAATTCCTTGTTTTTAATAGCTGAGCAGTATTCCATAGTGTAAATGTACCACAGTTTCTTTATCCATTCTTCTACTGAGGGACATTTAGGCTGTTTCCATGTTCTGGCTATTATGAAAAAGGCTGCTATGTCCCTGTTGTATGCTCGAGCATCTTCTGGGTATATTCCAAGGAGTGGACTATTTTAAGACAGAATATATTCTCCAGAATTTGGATATCCTCTTGAGACAATAGCCCTCTTAGCTAAAATCCACCAATCTAAATCAGCATATTTGTTCCTTCCTTGCCTTTGTGTATATATACTTGCTATATTTTAGAGTATCTCAAAGAAGATATGTCATGTCTCTCAATCCTTCTGGATGCGAGGGCCTCCTATTGGGGCTTTAGGCAAGAGAAGTGTGGGAGAATGGGGAGATAAAAGGATCAAGACACTCCTGGAAACTTACAAGAAGAACATCATAACAGGCAGATCTGGACCCAGAGTGCTCTACTTAAACTATTGCACCAACCGTGGACAATACAGGCAGGACACATTGAACCCCTACTCAGATCTAGTTGTGTGGAGAGAGGGAACTGACTCTGATATGAAGTCTTTTTGACCACTTTACCTTGGTGGGGAGGCCTGGTGGCACTCGGAGAAAGGAGAAGCAGGCTACCAAGATGAGACTTGATAGGCTGTGACCATATGGTAGGGGAGGAGGTCCCCTTCTGTCACAGGCATAGGAGAGAGGAACAGGGTGAAAGAGGGAGGGAGGGAGGAATGGGAGGATACAAGTGATGAGATAACAATTGAGATGTACTCTGAATAAATTAACAAATAAAAAAGAAGAAAAAAAGAAAACAAAAAAAAAACCTTGATGTTTCCATTAAGAAGGATTTGTTATTTGGTTTGATAAGATAAAGTCTGCTTTATAAAAAGAACCGGTAGTTCTTTGTCAAGGGGTAAAATCCTTCAAAATATTATTGTGTCCATGGATCTTACCATTGTTCCTGCCTTATTTATGCAATCATTTTTAGCAAAGACTACTTTATACAAAGTTGCTGGTACTCTGCCTCTTGACACTTTCCCACAGTGATTGCTGGGCCGTAGATGCTGGAGCTGTGACATAGATGTGTTCATTGAGGCTGGGCTTCTCATGATCGACTCATCTCTCTACATTGTATTCTGTTGTGGTTTTCTGGTATAGCCTTCATTTGGAGGAAGGAGAAGCTTCTTTGGTCAGGGGTGGTAGCTACATGTATCTGTGGATTGAAAGATAAGTTTAAGAATGTAGGAGTGAATTGTGAGGATCCAGCAAAATAGCACAAGTGGTAGATTACTCTCTAATGTGCATCACCTCACTAGTCTCAGGAAGCTGGCTAGGTTTCAAGTACCAAGCATGTTTTCCCCCATTGTGTGTACCATGTGACCAACTAGACAGTTGTTAGTTGCTGCTGACATATAAGTGTCAGTTATTGCAATTCAATTAAAATTAAGATAAAAATGAAGAAAAAAACTGAAAATAAAGAAAGAAAAGGATAGGTGTTATGGACAGTCATGTGCTGCCATGTGGGTGCTAAGAATCAAACACAGACCTTCTGCAAAATAATAAGTTCACTTAACCACCAAGTCACCTTTCTAGCCACTTTTCCAGGGATGTTTTCTAGTGGAGTAGTGTGAATGCCATTAACATCCGTGCCCTTCTTATGTTTAACCTGTTAGTTTCCAAAACAGTAGTACTTGACATGTTCTGAATATAAGCAAAACTCACTGATGACTTCTATTTCATTTTCATAATAATAAATGAATCATTTAAGAAAAGCATAAGGCATTTGTGACAGTTACTGTCTTCTAATGATTGAAATATATTACCCTTTGCCAAAACAATCTTTTTAGTCTGATTCCCAATTTCTTTAGTTTACATGTGATTTTGGCATTCATTGACTGCTTCCTTAGCATTTTCTTTAATGAAACAATCCAGGTTAATTCAACCACTTAAAATTCCTTTCTCTACTTATGTGCAGTGCACACATTCCTCAGAGAAACTCTTGTCGTATTTTTGAGGAACTCTTACTGCAGCTAAGTATTTTGGTCATTGTAATTTCAGCTCAGGAAGGAAAGATCTCAAGTTTAAAGTCAGCCTAGACTACATGAGAGCCTTTTAAAGATAATAATAAGCAAACTAAACATATAAGCATATATGATTACTTAACTTGTGATGATTTTATTTATTTCCTTGAAACATTACAAAACATTGTTCATGTAGCATAGCTGAAATATTGAGGGAAATATGTCCATTTTCTCTGTCTTATTTAAACGGTTTCCACAAATGATAGGGAAATTGAAATTATAGCAAGTGTAATTTATGCTAGTACCCTGACTAGAAAATGGTAAATTGTGAATAATTAGTGTGTTAAAATTATTGTTATAAAAGGAATGATTTCTTAGATTTATTTATTTTATTTTATGTGTATAAGTGTTTTGCTCACTGGAGGTCCATGTACCATGGGCCAGAGCTATGGAGAGTCAACGAGCTGCCATGTGGGTTCCAGGAATCAAACACAGATCTGCGGCAAGAATAAGCACTCTTAGCCACCAAGCCGTCTTTCTAGCCGTTTCCCAGCAGTGTTCCTAGTGGAATAGTGTGAATGTCATTAACATTTGTGCAGTCTGAGACATAAAAGACATATATTCTCATTAACTTGCTCCTTCCTTCCATGTTATCAGTGTTGGATGCAAAAAGAGCCACTATGTTCAACAGGACGCAAATCGTCTTTATGAAGGAAACCAAACACATATTGAGCAGGGTAGCAATAAATTTACTATAAAAATAAAGCTATCTGTCCACATTAAAAAGGAATAAGAGTCAAAGAAAATCACATTAATTTGTACTACCTGTAGAACAAATTAGGAAACGTTGTGACCATCTGTGAAAGACACCAGGGCCACATAAGACATGGAATTATTTAATGTGTTAAATCCATTTAAAATGTTTGTATCCTGTTAGTTCTAACATAATTACTATGTTAATTTCTGTGTGTTTTGCATATTAAACGGAGCACACTCTGGGAAGCTAATGGCCGCTATGTCAGCTTTTTATTAAATCACAAAATAAACATGCACAATCCTGCTTCCGAAGATAATTAGTTTAGCATTTCTGCCAGAGTTTAAATATTGGGTATGCTTTGAAGATTTGACTTCCATTTGGAGTGGCAGTGGGCATGTGATGGCTATTCTGTGGCTCTTCAGAGCCTTCCAAAGGTGAGTACTTGAAATTGGAGGGAACATAAAATTCTGGCTTTGGTTTTAACCTTTAAGTTCGAGCATTGCAGTCATATAAAGTAACCAGAAGACACTAATGACATACTTTTTCTTTAAAAATACACTATGCATAAGGAGATAAAAACAGGAAACACAAAGTGTACTTTCTGGGTGCACAGCAAACTTTGGAATAAGATATACCAAATAGGTTTAATTTGCAGTGGTCTTAAATGAAAGTTCCAGAAAACGGGCAGAAGTCTTCAGTCACACTGACTCCAGAAAACAGTATGTTCACCTACTAAAGAAAGAAGAAACAGTAACTAAAGCAAAAGGGAGTCAGGGTAAGGCTATGGCCAGCAATGGGGTCTTTTCATGGTTCTACACAGCTTTCTTCCCCGTGCGCTCTTAACCCTAACGCCATTCCTTAAGCATTGTGGCATGGCCTCTAGGTTTAGGTCTGTGAATTGGGAATGTACTCTCGGACATGAGGTTTGTTTGTTTGTTTGTTTAATTATTTGGTGATAATTTTCATTAATTAATTAAATTACTTACTTTACATCCCTCTCACAGCTTCCCCGCCCTCCTCTCCTCCCAGTCCCTCCCTCTCACCCACTTACCCCATCCTCCTGTTCTCCCTTTTTCCTTAGAGAAGAGGAAGCCTCCCATAGGTGTCAACCTGCCTTGCCATATCAAGTTTAAGTAGGAGTGGGATACCTTCTCCTATTGTGGTTATGCAAAGCAGACCAATTAGGGAAAAGGGATCCAGAGGCAGGCAACAGAGTCAGAAACAGGCCCTGCTCCTGATGTTAGGAGTCCTACCGGAAGACCAAGATGTACAACTGTCCCGTGCATGCTTTCTGTTCAGTGGTTCAGTCTCTGTGGGCCCCTATGGGCTCAACTTAGTGGATTCTGTAGTTTTGTTTGTTTGTTTGTTTTGTGGTGTCTTTGATCTCTCTGACTCCTTCAATGCTTCCTCTTTCTCTTCTGCAGTATTACCCAAGGTCCACCTAATATTTGGCTGTGAGTCTCTGCATCTGTTTTCATCAGTTTTGACAACCTAGAAACCTAGGGCATTGGAAACTCCCAGGAATCTATGAAGATGACCCTAGCTAAGAATCTTAGGAGTGGGGGGCGGCAGTACCTGAAATAGACATCTCCTGTAACCACATAAGACTTCCAATGGAGGGATTGGGACATGAACCCAGCTACAAAACCTTTGACCCTAATTTGTCCTGTCTACAAGATGTTCACAGGTAAAGACAGAGCCGAAATTGAGAGAATGGTAAACCAATGACTGGCCCAGCTTGAAGCTCCTGCTATGAGAGAGAGCCCACTCCAGACACTATTAAGGATATTCTGCTATATATTCAGACAAGTGCCTAGCAAAATTGTCATTTGAGTGGCTTCACCCAGCAACTGACGGAAACAGATCCAGAGACCCACAGACATCATCTGTTTTGAACATTAACCCTTTTTTTGTTTTATTTTGATTTGTTTGGTTTTTGTTATAGTATTTAGTTTTTTCAGTGGTAAAAAATTGCTATTGTGATCCTTCGGTCGACTTGCAACTTCAGCTCCGTTACATTTACTCTGTATTGTCTTAGGCATTTTCCTTTAAGTCTTCATTTCCACCATGTTGAGTGTAAGTAATATTAATTCTGTCGTATCAGATTGAAAACTGTGACATAATTTAGTTGAAGAACAAGGGATTGCTCATACCATATGCTACATGATTTACATGCATATAATCTACATATATTTAGGGTAAATTGTGTTATTTATTTATCAGGTGTGGTCTTTTATAGGCATAAATGTCTTTACTTCTATTTTTTTAATGATGACAATAAACAATAAAATTGTTGTAGGCAATCTTAGCTTTATAGCCAAAGATAAAATAGTAGTAGTAGCATTTTAATATCAGCATATCTTGTGAAAAACAATATGTTACTAAAGTAAATATTTAATCTATTATTTTATTTTTTCATGCTTGAATAATGTTTTTAGCCATCAGCTAGGATTTATTTTTAGATGTACTTTATACACTCCCCCCATTGTTCTTGCAAAGAAACCAGGAGACGCAAAGTCAGAATAAGGGTTGAACTATGGAAAATCTAAAAACAACAGCAGCAGCCTGGGCTATCGTGTCAGTCATAAATCAGCCTGGACTACAGAGTAAGACACTGTCTCAAAATTATGGTGGGTGGGGAGAGTGTGACCAGTGTTATTCAGTAACAAATTCAGAACCAAATACTAAGTCCCTTGGCACCGAGCATCCTTGCACAAATCTTTCCTCAGATGGTGACTTTCTTTCAGACTGTTGAGCAGTACATTTGGCTCATCCAATCTGATTTCTACAAAGAAAAGCCATGACTGAGAGACCAGGAAGACAGTTGGGCCCGTGTCCGACATTTTTACAATGCACACATGACACAAAAAGGTTTCTGTGATGGAAAACATGGGTTCCTCTGCATCAGACTGCGAAGGACAAAGCGAGATAACTGAACACAGACATCACAGTTAGCTCAGTCGTGGGCACCCAAAGTTGGTGCTTTCGAAACCCGACTCCTACATGCGTAACTCATTCAGTCTGTTATTTCTGTACCCGATACCTGCTGTGCACTTTTCTCTTGTAACATATCAATAGTATCGCCTCTCCAGATTATACTCTGAAATGTGAGTTCTTTCACCCAATTACCATTTGTCTGCCGCCATTTCTTCCTCATTTTTTCAGGGTCCTTTTTACATGAAAAAGGCCTCTAAAATGCATCAAATAAGTGGAAACCTTTCAAAGAGATTTTTTTTTTATCTGTAATGCCAGAAATTAATTTACAACTTTTAAAGGTTTATATAATATCCCTAAATAAAATTTTCCTAAAGCCTCTGCATTCATAAAATGCTTATTAATTTTTGTTGACTAAGGAACATTATCGTTTTCAACAACAATTCCCCTCAGCTAAAATAAAGTTGTGCCTTAGGAAGCGGCAACATTCCCTAAGTGGATACTGAACATGGCTGATGACGTGGCTCTGAGATGATTACATGCAATATTTTCTTCATGTCTCCAATGTACTTTTTCATACCTTTCACAGCACCATTTCCCCACACTGCAGATTTTTTCTCTTACAAAGTTATAAAGCCATCATCACTTAGCTGTGTTACTTCTGCCCAAATAAAGCATTGTCCTTAATACTAAGGAAACTTCTCTTTGCAACAGATGGGCATCATCGCAGGAAACCACAGTCAACCAAAAAATTTCTTCTTCCTTAAAGACAGGTGGACTAGTACATTTCTAAACAATTACTGACTTTGTTGTCCTTTCAATGCTCCCTTGGATCTATCATGAAATATCCAGTTTGCTCCTATGTCTGATTTATTTAGAAAACCTATATTTGCCTTCCTCCCCATGAATTAACAATTTCTTCCTCCAAATCTTTTCCTACCTCCGTTTCCTAAGGAGCCCTTGCAGATATTCTCTTCCTGAAGACTGAGAATAACATTACAAGACACTCGTCGCAGATGTACAGCTTTCGTGTATGTCCTTTGGGCCTGCTGCCATTGTGTTCATATATTTTAACCACTTTTGATATTGTAAATACTGTTCATCAAGAGTATTTGAATATCTTACATAAATAAACTGCTGGAAATTTTTCCACTGGTGACGAAATTAGGACAGCATTAAGAGTCAGTGCAGCTTGGATACATCCAAGGAGGATGGGGGATGTGGGAGGAGTAGAGATAGGGCAAATTATTGTCAGCATGTATTGTATGAGAGAAGAACCCATTTTCAATTAATAAATTTTTTTAAATGGTGAAAGGACAAAGGGAAGTTATGGGAAGAGAAATAGAAAAAAAAAAAAGAATAAAAAGTAAACCAATAGGTATTTATTTCCCTCTTAACATCCTAAATATAATTTAATGGAACTGACAAAAGAAGAAAATCTAAAGACCTAAAAATTTGTAGGCTACTGGCATTGAGGGTCTTCCTGATTTTTAAAAGAACTTGGTAAACAAAGGCTGTCTGAAAACCACAGTGGCAGTGTGATTGCAAATACTGGAAAATGTTACATATTTCAGAAAGGCTTATTTCACCATGTGAAAATGTCACAGGTGATGAAAATCAGATTTATCCATATCTGCTGTCTTATAAGCCTCAGAATTCAGTCTGATGTATAATCATTGCTTATGTTTTCTGTTCAATCACATGCTTGTTAACTCTGTCATGTTTTCTACTGACTAAAATATTCATCCGTGCAATGCACTTACTTCAACCTGTTATGTCTAGATCCTTGACAGAGTGTTAGAAGACTCAGGCATATTAAAAGACAAAGTGATGTTATGGATTCTATGTGTGGATAGCATGACGGGTAAAATTCTTAGGCTGCAACTTTTATGACATATTTTAATCCATATCACATGAGAAAAACATTGTGGAGAATCTTGTGTGAAACAACAAATCAAAGTGCTTTTGCAGCAGCTATCAGGAAGTCAGTAATTGCTGATCTAGGGGTGGGGTTTCAACTTCACTCCCACTTCTCCTTAGTCTAATAGAGAAAACACAAGGATATTAACTTGCTTGAATTGAAAGACATAAGAAAAACTTTCTGAACAAGATTTGGTCATGTAGATATTAATAGCCTTCACTTACCAGGAAACTGGGACAGAGGGGAAGGCATCCTATTGGGACTCTAAATGAGAGACGCATGGGAGAACAGCAAAATAAAAAGATCCAGAGGGTCCTAGAAATCTACAAGTAGAACAATATGATAGGCAGATTTGGGCCCAGGGGTCCCGCTCAAACTAAGGCACCAGCCAAGGACAATACAGGAGGTAAACTTTAAACCCCTTCCCAGATCTAGCCAATGGTCAGAATATTCTCCACAGTTGAGTGGAGAGTGTGATACGACTTTCTCACATACTCTGGTGCCTCACATTTGACCATGTCCCCTGGAGGGGGAGACCTGGTGGCACTCAGAGGAAGGACAGCAAGTAGCCAAGAAGAGACTTGATACCCTATGAGAATATATAGGGGGACGTAATCCCCCTCAGGAACAGTCATAGGGGAGGGGAATAATGGGAAAATGTGGGGGGGGGGAGGAATGGGAGGATACAAGGGATGGGATAAACATTGAGATAAACAGTAAATAAGACCTCATGATACTAAAGTGATTTAGTACCTCAAAGGACATCATCATTCCAGAAGGAGGCAGACTACAAAATGTGAAAAAGGGGGTTATTATATATACACCTGACAAAGAGTTATTGTCTAGAATGTAACAATGTTTTTCTTTTAAGTAACCATCAAGGATACAAACAACCCAACTAAAATTGTGACATGAACCTTAAAGGAGAGTCTAAGAAAATGAAACACAAATGTCTGAGAAATGTGTAAAGAATGATTTTTATATATTTAGCCATCAAGGAAATGGCAATTGAAAATATTTTGAAATTTCACCTTACCCAAGTCAGAATGGATAAGATTATAAAAAATGAAAAACTTACTAGTGTGGATCAAAAAGAGGAGCAACTATTCCCTGGTGATGAGATTGAAACTGGCGCTATCACTACGGAAAGCAGTATGAAAGTTTCTCACAAAGCTCAAACTGTCTGTTTTGTGACCCAGCTTTGTCACTCCTGACAATATACCCAGGGGACTCTGTATCCTACTACAGATGTGTCTGTTCATGTGTGCTCATTGATCTCCTACTCAAAATAGCCAGGAAATGGGAATTGACTACATGCTCATCAACTTAGGAACTGATAATGACAATATGGCATGTTTATACACTATAATGGTATTTTGCTGTTAAAATATGAAATTCTGAAATTCTCAAATAACTGGATGGATCTGAAAGCATTCATGCTGAATGGGGTAACTCAGACACAAAAAAGGCAAATGTGACACATTTATCTCATTTGTGAATGTTTGCTTTAATCTTCAGTTAGTGTGTTCCGTTTGGAAAACCCATAGAAATGAAGAAATTAGTGAGGGTCTGTGGAAGTAGAATATCAAGGGAACGGAGAAAGAAAACAGTGGTATAAAGAGTTAGAGGCAGAAACAGGAACTTTTTAATGTGTTTGGGGATAGGAAGCCAGGGTAGAGCATGTGAATATTTAAATCCTTATAACCAAGTACAATTTCTGAGCATAAATAGAGCCATGTGCATATTTGTTAAGTAAATAATAGCCATATTAAAGGAAGATCTGCATTAGTCAACTTTACATCACTATGAAAGAGAGGGAATATATTTGTCTCAAGGCTTTAAATGATTGAGTCTATGCTTAATTGACCTTTCAACATTAAGTCTATGATTGGGCAGTACATTTACAAGAGTGTGTGGCAGGAGAAAACCACTCACTTCTTTTAAAAGAGGCAAAAAAGAAAAGGAAGGACACAGGGCTCCTAGGGAGCTCCCCCAGTGACATTTCACTAGTCTTCACTTATTTGTTTTTTATTAATTCATTCATATTACATCTTGATAGTTACTTTTATTCACTTCTTAATGCATTACTTCCTGTTAATGACAGCACTTTGAGGCCAAGTCTTTAATAATGAGCCACTGGAGAACATGCAAGACTCAATGTACAGGCAATTCTCTTATAATATTTAGAAAGCAACATATAATAAATTATATGTAATAAGATGTTAATCATCTGAACTGTTGCTTTATGATTCTTGCTATTATATTCCTTTTAAATATTCTAAAAATGTTTTCAGCCAATTCTTCATGTTAAATTGGTATTACTCTTGCCTCAATGCTCATTGGAATAGCCATTTAAAGGTGTCTGTGTATTTATTTACTTCTAACTTATTTTTTTATTTTAATCCTCTAAAGAACTCTTAATATCTAACCTAGTTTATACCATGGATGTCTTCTTGGTCTGGGTTATCTCACTCAAGATGATCTTTTCTAGTTCCATCCATTTGCCTGCAAATTTCAAGAGTTACTTGTTTTTAATAGCTGAATAGTATTCCTTGTGTAAATGTATCACAGTTTTTTTTTTTTATCCATTCGTTGGTTGAGGGACATCTGGGTTGTTTCCAGATTCTGACTATTATGAGTAAAGCTGCCAGGAGCATAGTTGAGCAAATGTCCTTGTTGTATGGTAGAGCAGCTTTCAGGAGTGGCATAGCTGGGACTTGAGGTTACACTATTCACAATTATCTGAGAAGGTGCCAGATTGATTTCCAAAGTGATTGTACAAGTTTACACTCCCAACAGCAATAGAGGAGTGTTCCCCTTTCTCCATATCCTTGACAGCATGTGCTGTCACCTGAGTTTTTATCTTTGCCATTTTGATAGGTGTAAGATGGAATCTTAAAGTCATGTTGGTTTTCATTTCCTGATAACTAAGCTTGTTGAGCATTTCTCTAGGTGTTTCTGGGCCATTCAGTAATCTTCTGTTGAGAATTCTCTATTTAGCTCTGTACCCTACTTTTATGAGATTATTTGGTTTCGTGATGTTTAATGTCTTGAGTTTTTTAAAAATCTATTTTGGATATTAGCCCTTTGTCAGATGTAGGGTCGATGAAGAACCTTTCCCAGTCTGTAGGCTGTGATTATGTTCTGTTGACAGTGTCCTTTGCCTTATAGAAGCTTTTCAGTTTCACAAGGTCCCATTTATTAATTCTTGATCTTAGCCCCTGAGCTATTTTTCAGGGAGTTGTCTTCTATGCTAATGAATTCAAGGCTCTCGCCCACTTTTTCTTCTAACAGATTTAGCATGTCTAGTTTTATGTTGAGGTCTTTAATCCATTTGGACTTTAGTTTAAGTGGATATTAGCACAACATAGATGTCCTTTCAGAGACTCCATCCATCAAGGGATTGGGACCGATGCTGGAACTCACTTCTAGTGGAATACTGAGAGTATGTGGAAGAATAGGGGGATGGAAGGACCCAGAGCCTTCAGGAGCCCCAGAAGCAGACCATCAAGGCCGGTGGCAGCCTTAACAAACTGCTGCACCAACCAAGGACAATGCATGCAGAGAACCTAGATCCCCTGTTCAGATAGAGCCAATGCACAGCTCATTCTCCACAGCAGTCATTCTCCACGACTGCCTCTGACGTGGGAAAGAGCCTTGAATTCATTGGCACAGGAAACAACTTCCTAAACAGAACACCAACAGCTCAGGCTCTAAGATTAACAATTAATGAATGGGACCTCAGCTTCTTACCTCTGTCTGCTAACCTAGGCCTAAAATGTTTTCAGCATCTGAGACCTACTGCTAAATAAACTCACCCATTCTAGTTCTTTCTGAACTCTGGCTGACAGGTTCAACTCAGTTGCTCTGGCTCATAATTCCTCTCCAAGCTGACTGGATCAAACAAAAACAAAAACAAAGAGAGTGTGAGGGAAAAGCATTTGCCTTCCACCTGCTTGCCTTCATATATTTGCTCACAAGCCCATCTACGTTACTAACATCTATATTGGTGAGATCATCCATCCTTCTGTTGCTCTTATCTGAGGACACTGGAACCTAGCTTCGTGACCTACCAATATTTACTGAAGAACATCAGCTCTTCAGGCTTTGCTGCCAGACTGGGGCAGCTGTGGACTGAACAGCACACAGTCTCAGCCTCTGGAGCATGAAGACAGCCTTTGAAGACATTCCATATCTAGTCATACGTACTTCCTCAGATCACTAGCACACATATAAAATAGAGCTATGCAAGGCTCAGTTTGTTCTAATGCAAACTTGTAAAGTTATAGTGAAAAGCTTTCTAAAGATAAACTAGATTTTTCAGAGTACCTATTTCCAAGGAATGTGAGTTCCTTGGAATTCCCCTCAATTCCATATAAATGCCTTTTACAATATTTTCTCTGGAATTTGCTGTTCTTCTTCTGTCAAGCCCTTGGTTCATGACTCCTCCACGTAGACTGGGATGACATGTATGCACTCCTTCTCCTCTAGATTATTAAAAAAATTCACTGTGCATGAGATGTAGAGAAAAATTCCCTAATATTCTATTTTTTCCTTCTCTGTGCCTCATAGGTTAATCATTATTATTTTAGAATAGTCCATTATTTCTGGAGATGCAATATACAGTCTTGTTCCAAACATTTGTTGTTTAATTTCTTTATTGGGATTGTTCCTGAGATGATAGAATCTTTTGACAACTGTAGCTTTTGTCTCATGCTGCCCTTTGTACATTTTTTATTTGCTTAGAAGAGGGGATGAGATGAGAACCATACCCAAGCTGTATGTATACATAGCCTGGAGTGAGCCCAGACCATTTCTATGTAACTATGCCTAAGCCTAAGACTGGATGCTTCCAGCCTTTGTACAATCTAATCTTCTGCAAGCCCAGAAGACCTTGAAGGCTTCAGCTTCTTGCCTCTGTCTGCTAACCTAGGCCTAGAATGTTTTCAGCATCTCAGACCTACTGCTGAATAAACTCACCCATTCTAGTTCTTTCTGAACTCTGGCTGACAGGTTCAACTCAGTTGCTCTGGCTCATAATTTCTCTCCAAGCTGACTGGATCAAACTGGTTTCTCTCTACTTCTCACTGAATTGCTCTGCTTGGGAGAACTGAGTCTGAACTCCAAGAACTTCATGAACTCAACTGTACCTAACTGAACTACACCAAACCGAGCTGAACTGTACTTTGCTCCTGAACTCTACTGTACTGTCTCTAAGAACTCCCTTGCATGTGCTCTCTCTCTCTCTCTCTCTCTCTCTCTCTCTCTCTCTCTCTCTCTCTCTCCACTGATCTTAAGTAGCTTCTCTTTCCTGAGTATTCCTGTGAGAGTTGGGTGACTATATCCTATATCTGGCTCATTCTGTCAAATCTTTCTCTGATTCATCAGTTTGTCTGCCCCTTAATTAGATGTCATTGTTTGGGATTAAAGGTGTGTACTAAATTCCAGCCAGAGTGATTAAAGGTATGTCATATCTATATTCCAGCCACAGGGATTAGGGCATGTGTATTCCAGCCAAAGGGATTAAAGGTGTGTACTAAGGGACTGACTATATTCCAGCCAGATCACACTGACCTAAGTCTTTCAATGTTATCTATTGCTGGAGCAGCCTTGTTGCTGGATTGAAATTCCTCTATATGCCTGTGATAACATATCTAGAGTTTATAACTGAAGAACTTCTTACAACTTCAGCAGTCTTAAATAAGAAAAACACACAACTGCCCCCCACAGTCTTCTGCTCACATTTAAGTATGTGGTTAAGTATTGTCATTAAATTAAACACAGCTGTCAGTAATAGAAAAATAAACTCCCTTCCCTATGTATTTATCACTCTGTACTGATTTCAATGTAAGATTCACAAGTTATATAAAAAAATACTGAGCCCAATATTGAAAGAAAAAATAACTCATGACTCAAAATTTCTCACTAGCTCCAAAGAAAGATTATTAGTATGACCTTCTTTATTCTTCTTCACAAAATATGGCTCATTCCTGTTCCAATATTACATACAGCTTCTTCAGGGCCATGAGAAGATTTGAATCTCTTGATCTGGATAGTAGTAGACATAGTTATTGGACACAAGTGTTTGTCAAGTCAAACAGGTATTTAAAGGTAATAACCCTTCATCCATTTAAAAATTTGAGCACATTTATTATATGTCAAATATGCATTTACTTTTGTACATACAGTAATTAGAAAATTAGAGCACAAAACTTTGCTCCTACAAAAGTTAGACTCTGATTAATAATAATAGTAATAACAATAACAATAAACAATTTTCCACAAGCCATGAGAAAAATAACACAGCAGTGATACAGAGAACATGAAAAAGACTGTTTTTGTGTTTGTTTGTGAGAGTGACTTCTGAGATTATAAATAAAGAAGGATCCAGGCTTACAAGATCCTGAGAGAAGTGTCTTCAGGCATAGGAAAGATGAAATGAAAATATCACCTCACACTGACCCATAGTCAGTCTTGTATTCTTTGCAGAATCTCTGCTTATTTCTTTCTTAATCATAGAGAGGACACTTACTGATACACTTTTACATTTGTGAATCCTTTAAATGTTTGTGTTTGTTAAATAAACACAAGCAAAGCCATATCTGTTTGTTTTTGTCGTTGTTGGTTTTGGTTTTTTTGTTTTGTTTTGTTTTGTTTTGTTTTTTAGGTGCAGTGAACTTTATTGATGGTATTCAAGACCTTCCAGGTGTTCTGGGGTCTAGGATAGAAACTGTGAGGGATGCTCAGTGTCAGGGGCTAAGTTGGTGCAGGGACTCCTCAGCAGTCAAGGGCCTCTCTCTTGCTCTCATGTCCCTGCTGGGGTGGGTGGTCCAGGGCTTCTTACTCCTTGGAGGCCATATAGGTCATGAGATCCACCACCCTGTTACTATAGCTGTATTCAATGTCATACCAGGAAACGAACTTTACAAAAATGATATTGAGAGCAATGTCAGCCTCATCATCAATGATGGAAGAGTGGGAGTTGCTGTTAATGTCCAAGAGACAGCCTGGTCTTTAATGTAGCCCAGGATGCCCTTTAATGGGCCATCAGATGCCTGCTTTACCACATTTTGATGTCATCATTCCTGGTGGGTTTCTCCAGTTAGCATGTCAAGTCCATGACTGACAAGTTGAGGGTATGAACACAGAATGCCATGACAGTGAGCTTCCTGCTCTGCTCTGGAATGACCTTGCCCACAGCTTTGGCAGTATCAATGGATGCAGGGATGATGTTATGGGCAGCCCCACTACCATCATGCCACAGCTTTCCAGAGGGTCCATCCCATAGTCTTCTGGGTTGCAGTGATGGCATGGAGGGTGGTCATGAGTCCTTCTACAATGCCAAAGTTGTCATGGATAAACTTGGCCAGGGAGGGCTAAGCAGTTCGTGGTGCAGGAAGCTTTGTTGACAATTTTGAGTAAATTGTCATACTTCTCCTGGTTCACACACAGTACAAACATGGGGCATCTGCAGATGATGCAGAGATGATGACCCTTTGGGCCCCACCCTTCAAGTGGAGCCCAGGCTTCTCCATGGTGGTAAAGACACCACTAGACTCCACAACATACTTGGCACCAGCATCACCCCATTTGATGTTAGCAGGACCTTGCTATTAGATGGTAGTGATAGGCTTCCCATTGATGACAACCTTCCTGTTCTCAGCCTTGACAATGCCATTGAACTTGCCATGAGTAGCGATACTGGAACATGTAGTCGTGTAGTGGTGGTCACTGAAAGGGTCATTGATGGCAACAATCTCCACTTTACCAGATAAAAAGCAAGACTTGATAACCAGGAACCCAATAACGCTAAATTCATTTGCTCAGTCCTTCACCATCTTGTCAAAGGATGAAGCTGGCACTACATGGCACTCCAGCTGTCTCTAGAACCTGGAGGAGCAGAGCAAATGAGTGGTTCTTAATTGAGGAAATGCCGCCCCTAATATTGGTTTATAGACAAGTCTAAGGAGTATTGTTTTGATTATTGATTGATGAAGAAGGGCAATCTATTGTAAGCATGGCCACTCCTGGGCTATAGTTATGTGTGCTATAAGAAAGCAAACCATTAAGCAGCACTCACCCTTGGCCTGTGCTTCAGTTCCTGCTTGATTTTTTCTCTCAGTGTTAGAATGTGACCTGAAAGTTGTAAGGTGAAATAAACCCTTTTCTCCCCAAGTTGTTTTTGGTCATGGTAGTTTACAAGACTACAAATTCTAATTAAGGGCACCCTATTTGTTGTTTATTCAGATGTGATCACACAAAAATATTTCTTCCACACAAAATGTGCCACTTTCTTTTAGAGGACACAAGGGTCTGTGTGATCACAAATAAGTACCAGGGAAAACCGGAATGTTAATTATGAGGGGTTGCCTCTTCAAAGAAAGAGATGCATAAACTGTGTCTGCTCACAGGCTTGAAGAAGATACGGTGACCCCTGTGTATTTCTTTATAGATGAAGACACACTAGAACCTTCCCCAATCTGTTAATATGACAAGTTGTTGATTGATAGGACCCACCTGTTGAAAGAGTTTCAATGTATTTATGCCATTTAATTGTGCACAGGAGATTGTATTATACCAGGAAACTTTCATCCAAATTATACTGTACTCAAATATGCCAAATATAAATTTCCTGGCTTCAGACACCCAATGTGTGAACCAATACTGGTTACTGAGTTGTGTTAACCTGGACTTTTCTTCTTGCCCCACACAATTAGCACTATACTAGGCATGGTGTTTGCAGAGAACCCACCCTGTCTGGTATTCTGCATTACCATGGTAGAGCAAGTTAGAGAAGGTAATAAATTTCCACATTTCATCTATCTCCATTGCTTCCATATTCACTAACATATTCTCTCATTAACTAAAATACACTACAAAGTGACCAGCTGCCATACAATATTTATATGAGCCATTTGATACTCATTTGGTTCCTGGTTTGCTTGACTTCTTCTGCCATTCATTCCTTCCTTCTTCCCTTCATTCCCCTCCCTCCCACTCCTCTTTCTTTCTTTCTGAGACAAGATTTCTCTGTGTAGTCTTAACTCTTCTGGAACTTATTCTGCAGACCAGGCTGGCCTTTAACTGACTCCTTAGTGTTGGAGGTTGGTCTGATGTATTTTGATGCTAATTACTGCTTGCTGTCTTCATGCCCCAAGTATTACTATGTAACCTTGTCAAAAAACATATTCCTGTTTAACCAATAAAAGCTGACACATCTGGGCAGGTAAATGGGATATGCATGGCTAAGGTTCCCTGGCTTTGGAAGACAAACAGAATTTTGGGAAGGAGAAAGAAGAGACAGAGTGGAGGAAGAAGGAAGAGAATCACCACAGGATAGGAATAGAGACAAGTGGCCCAAAGAAGAGAATCTGAAGTTCCACATGGAAAGAAATGCAGAGCATTAGCAAAATTTTGCAACTAGGGAGGGGAGGTAGCCCAAATAGAAATTATTAGAAGTTGATGGAATGGGATGCAGACTGGGAGTTATTAGAGGATACCTTAGAAGGTATTATCTGCCTTGCCCCAGGTAAAGACTCATTTTAAAATACATCAAGTATCTGTGTTCATAATGTTTGCCAGCAGGTTAGAAAATACTGCTGTAACAATAGAGGGCTAATGATAAATATTCATTAGCCCATATTTAAATTATCAACAACACCTGTGTCCTGGCATTAAAGGTGTGTGCACCACTGCCTGGCTGTTGTTTCTTCTTCTTCTTCTTCTTCTTCTTCTTCTTCTTCTTCTTCTTCTTCTTCTTCTTCTTCTTCTTCTTCTTCTTCTTCTTGTCCTTCTTATTCTCCTCCTCCTCTTCATCCTCCTCCTCATCCTCCTTCTTCTTGTTCTTCTTCTTCTTCTTCCTCCTCTTTCTCCTCCTCCTCTTCATCCTCCTCCTCATTCTCCTTCTTCTTGTTCTTGTTCTTCTTTCTCCTCTTTCTCCTCCTCCTCCTCCTCCTTCTTCTCCTTCTCCAATTCTTCTAATTCTTCTTCTTCTTTCCCTAGTCAGTGGATTACTGCCTAACCAATGGCAATTTCATTGGTTGTCTCGGTGGTTAGAAATTCTTTCAATAATGAGTGTTCTTTGCTAGAGTACTTCAGACTGTAATTACCGGTTCCCATCCCATGGTGCCTTCAACAAAGCACATGTCCCATTAGAAACTTCTTGTTCAATTTCTTTTATTATTTTTATTATTTTATGATTTATAAGAAACTTCTAAAAGTTCATTTCTGTGTATCCTATCATTAGTATTTTTATAAGGTACAGGTAAAAATGTTCTATCAATATTAGTTACCTCACATTTTCTAGTTGTAGTATTATTTATTTATCTATTTGGCATATATATTTATATTACTACACATAAGTAGAAAAATTACGTACAGCAAGAAGAACCAGAAAACAATCAGGGATCATGTGAATGTTATATTCAAGGTATTTTGGTTAATTGCATTTGGCAGCTTTTTAGAAAACATCTTTCCTGTTTTTGTTAGTCTACAATTCTAAATGAGAGCACTGAGAGGTGGCTCAGGGGTTAAGGACACTGACTGCCCCTCCAGAGATCCTGAGTTCAATTCCCAGAAAACAGATGGTGGTTAGCAGCCATCTATAATGTAATCTGATGCCCTCTTCTGTCCTGCAGGTGTACATGCAGACAGAGCATTGTAGACATATTATTTTTAAAATATTATGATAGGTCTTTGAAAATTTAGGACTTGTAGGTCCCTAATGAAAACAGACCAGGGCAGAGTTATGTCCACTTCCTTACCTTTATAAAGGATTTTATTCATCTGAGCCTTGGAATCTGTGACTCTTTAACTCTCACTCTCCTTTATTACTCATATTCACCTTGTATCAAGGAAATTTTGAAAATGGCCTTCATTAGATTCTGCTAGTGACCACACCCTCCTTAGCAGGAGTCTCGTGTTTATTGTATCTGTCCATATAACTTGAAAACACTGTGATTCTATGTTCTGTGTGAAGTTTGAATATTTTACCTATTCTGAAGTTCTAAGCTCTGTGGGAATACATTATATTTCAGAACTTTCCCTAATATTTTCAGTGAGTCTCTATTTCAAGAAGAAAAAAACACATTAAATTTGAAGGCAATTAGTGCTGAATAAATTTCTTTTTTCCTGTATACCTTCTTATTTAATAAAGAAAATCAATACACTATGATTCTGTGGATATCAGGTTCATCACTTCAAAAACAATTGTATAATAATCTCCAACTAATACAATCATTGTATAAACACTGATGTAATATAAACACATATATTACATATCTATACATATACATATGCATATATATGGTAACATTCTAATTCTATGCTTATCAGCTCTAAAATTAGGAACATTATTTGTCCTATATTGACTCTTGTGTCTCCATGTATAATTTTAAAATAAAAAGTAGTCCATTCAATCTTTTATTCATTGTATAAATGGAATGAGAAAATGTGTCTGATTCATCTGAAGTAACCGTCAGCTCATGCTAGTACTTCAACAAGTATAAATGGCTCGCTTTACCATTGTTTACTCTCACTGTTCCCTTCTGTCAATTACAGTACCAGTTACAGCGTAGCAATTGAACACATACTATTTCTGATTGTAGTTAATGCTCAATTTGATTACTTGCTTCGGCCCGTGATGATCCTGTCTGACACTGGTAACACAAAAGCAAACACCAAGGCTGGTGCCTTAGTTTGAGCGGGACCCCTGGGCCCAAATCTGCCTATCATAATGTTCTACTTGTAGGTTTCTAGGACCCTCTGTATCCTTTTATTTTGCTATTCTCCCATGCTTCTCTCATCTAGAGTCCCAATAGGATGTCCTCCCCTCTGTCCCAGTTTCCTGGTAAGTGAAGGCTTTGTGGGGGACATGCCCCTTGGGCTAGTATGCAGATATAAGTGAGTATATACCATTCAGTTGAAGTCAAGATGTCTAATTTCATCCACCTTTTCTCTTGAAAAAATAAAATAAATTAAATTAAAAAAAGCAAACAGCAAAATACAGCTGCTTCCAAATAGAGTTTATAATTTAGACAACAAAATAGACATTAAGCATGAAGTTTTATCAAGCATATGAAGTATATATAATTCACAGAAGTGCATACATGTTTGATTCTGCAAGATGCACTGAGTTGCCTCTATAGACTGTGCTTCACAAGTGTGATCCTACTGTACAAAAACATTCTTTACTTCTCTTTAAGAAACATGAGAGTTTTGAAAGGTAATAAAATATCAAATTGGGTAATCTAGTCCATTTCTACGTTAGCTTCAAAAAGAAGTATATTCAAAATGTGCAAACCATATTTGCTAGGCAAAAATCTTTCTCAGAATCATAAGGAAATGGAATGAGGGGCATTCTTGGCAGTTTTTCCACATTCTTTTTATTGTTTTGCAAGAAGCACTTTGAACAACTGACTTATGAGCCTTAATTTCAGTATTGTTCATTGTTGTTTATCTTCTGTGATTCAGCAGGATCTGACCAGGACTCAAAGTCATCATTTCATTGTGAACACAATCTATCTAGCAGAGAAACTTCCGGCGAATGAAAATATACAGGACCCAGTCTGTAGACATAGTTATTCTTTATTTTTACATTAAAAAAAAAAAAAGGATTTCATGATTTTCTGGTTTAGAGTTTGTTTACCATTATAAAGGGGTGAATTTAAAAAGAAAAAGAAAAGGAATTCCCTCCTTGTGCTACCAGGATAATATTTTAATTTTTTTCAAGTTAATGTGAAACTCTAATGGCCCAGGATTCTGAAGGAAGGGTCCAGGAGAACTTTAACCTGAGGTACCTCACATGAGGACAGCAGGAGCTGGTTCCCTCCCTCCTATCAGCCTTGTGCCATAAAGTCAGCTGCCCCACCATCCACCCTAGTAAGAATGTAGTACCTTGACATTTATCTGGCTTCTCTCCTATTTGATTTTATTAGGACCCTAGCCCTACACAAACCCTCATACCCTACAACTCCTGAGTGTTCAGATGAAGTATCTTCCAATACCCCTGCCTTAGCCAACTGTATATAGCCATACAAACCTTGCCCCACAGACTGTGACCAACTACGTAGAGGCATAAATATGCCCTTCTCCTCCAAATTAAAGGAGATATTTCATTGAGTCTATCTTCCTAGAAGGCTGTTTCTCATGGATGCCAAGGGCTGAAGCAGAAACAAGATGGCAAGTTATCTTGTGCTATTTTCTCTAAGTTAATAAATTTGTTTTATCCCAACCATAGAAACCATTGTTTATCCTTTTATAGTTAATAGTCAGTTACCGTTTTGACCTACTCCTCAATATCCTTTTATGTGACAAGTAAATCAACTCAAATTTATATTCTTCTTTAATTACCAATTAGTGGAAAGTCATACTATGCAATGATTTTGTGTATTCTAAAACTACTAAGAAACATTTTTAACCACTAACATCACTGCATGGCAATCTGAAGAAATTATACAATAAAGAAATGATCATAATGAGTGAGTTAACCCAGAAGCAGAAAGAGTCAAATGGTATATACTCACTTATATCTGGACACTAGCCCAAGGGGCATGTCCCATGAAAGTCTTCACTTATCAGGAAAGTGAGACAGAGGGGAAGACATCCTATTGGGACTCTAGGTGAGAGAAGCATGGGAGAATGGGGAAATAGAAGGATCCAGAGAGTCCTAGAAACCTACAAGAAGAACATTATGATGGGCAGATTTGGGTCCAGGGGTCCTGGTCAAACTATGGCACCAGCAAAGGACAATATGTGCAGTAAATTTCGAACCCCTACCCAGATCTAGCCAATGGATGGGACATTCTCCACGGTTGAGTGGAGAGTGGGGTCTGACTTTCACATGAACTCTGTTGCCCCATATTTGACCATGTCCCCTGGATGGGGAGGCCTGGTGGCACTCAGAGGAAGGATAGCAGGCTACCAAGAAGAGACTTGATACCCTATGAGCATATACAGGGGAAAAGGTCCCCCTTAGTCACAGTCATAGGGGAGGGGAGTAAGGAGAGAATGGGAGGGAGGGAGGAATGGGATACAAGGGATGGGATAACCATTAAGATGTAATATGAATAAATTAATAAAACATATTTTTAAAATTCTTAATACATTAATTACTGTACACAGATTCTCATTCAAATAGTCCTTTTCAAAATTTTTTATTTTTTAAATAATTTATTCAGATTAGATCCCGATTGTGGTCCCCTCACTTGTATCTTCTCTTTCCTTGTTAAAAAAAACAAACAAACAAACAAACACAATCTCAGGTGGATCCTAATCTGAAGGTATTCTTCATGTCTGGGATAGGGAAACCCAAGAAAAAGAAAGAAAAAACATGGAGCCAGACATAGGTATATAGATTTCTACCTAAGTAAACAATCTTGGGTTAAAAGTGGGAATCATGCCAAGTTTGAGGAGTGGAATTACCCTCTTCCTGATAACCAGTGCTAGAGACTCAAAGTGGGGATGCAGGACCATTTATTGATTATCCTATAAAGACATAGGGTCAACCCAGACAAAACTATAGGTGTGTTATTTAACAAGAAACATGCATTTGACAGCCCCAAACACACAGTTCTTCCTCCTCTGCCCCTTTATCTGTGTACTCAAAGAAATAAAATACTTCCTGTATAGCCCTAAAATTTATAATCTAGCTCTATTTCAATTTTAGAGTTTAATAATCTATCAAAATGGCTGAACACTTTTGACCTCAGGTCATTTTTTATTTGAATGACAGGTTTCCAAAAGGCCCAGGCAAGGCATTTTTATGTTGACAATGGAGCATGCTATTTTATTTCTCCCACCAGCACTCAAGAAACTGAGGCAGGGTACCACCCTGTGCTGTAAAGCAAGAAAAATCTTCAGCTCAACTTGCATTTTGTTGCTACTAATTTTTATTTATTTAAATGCTTGTTTACTTATCTGCAGACACGCATTTTATTGAACAACTATTATGGCAAAATATCCCATACTTGAAAACACCTGTGTAGTTTGATAGATAAATAGGTGCAGAGATACAGTATAGACAGAATAAGTTTTCATGAGTGTCACCTTGGTTTGGTGTGACTCAAAATTTTCCCACACATTCAGGAAAAACAAAACAGATATTGACCCCAAAAGTGACTTAAATGTAAAACAAATAGATAAAACACCCTCATTTGATTTAATATGGGAAATGCTGAAGTTTAAGTGCCTCGTATACAGTGGATGCCAATTCGGGCACCTGATACCAGGGAAAGGCAGGGGAAGGATTGCGCAGCAACAGGTTGAAGACTTTTCCTACAGCCAAGAAAAGAACAATTAAAACACTGAGAGGCAAAGAACAGTGTGGTGCATGGAAGGGAAGGAGTATACTAATGGGAAATTCCTTTGAAATTAACTAGAGCCTAGT
Organism: Acomys russatus; assembly: GCF_903995435.1. Taxonomy (NCBI): domain Eukaryota; kingdom Metazoa; phylum Chordata; class Mammalia; order Rodentia; family Muridae; genus Acomys; species Acomys russatus. The sequence continues at coordinate 26,746,250 of NC_067162.1, forward strand.
TGCAAGTCAAAAAAAAAGGACATCAATGGTCACAAGCTCCTGATCATGTTACACAGATGAAGCTATATTGCTCTTCCCAATTGCATATCCTTCCACCTGCACACATATTTGAAGCTACTCTTCCAGACCATACAGCATATTTTATCTTATGCTTGCCTGCTTCTCTGAGTCATAGTTTGTCTCAGCAAAAACTTATAGAAGAGCAAAGCTCTACTTTTGAGGATAATATTTGAATTTTTTTGTACTCGATGGGAAACAATTAAAATTAAAATGTTATTTCTCCAAACAAATTGTGTTTTCCATATTTTAGAGAATTATCTAGAATGTCTAAGTTGATAATTATTGGCATGACCAGTAGAGTGATGATGATGATGGTGGTGGTGGTGGTGATGAAGATGAAGATGACAAAGCAAGTCTTATATGCTTGCTTTTAATTGAAAAAAAAAAAAAGGAAAGCAGACAATAGAAAGTGTTCCAGCCCATTATGTGTTTAAGAATATTTTAAAGGCTATTCTTAAGTTTGTTATTAAAATATTTATGGTGTTTAACTTCTAATATCTATTAATTGATTTGCCTTTAAACAAACATAAAAGTAATTTTGGATAGTAAAGACCATGATATAAAATATACATAATGAAGTGTTCAAATCATAAGAGAATATTTTTTCCAAAGTCAATTGGTTACACAAAATTTCATGGAACAATGAAAGAGAAGGAGTGATCAAAGGAAAGAAACAAATCTTTTAATTGATTCTATTTGCTTTAGATTCATATATGCCATATTATTGGCTCATTTTATGATAAAAATATTTAAATTCAATAAAGCAAAGGAGATTATATAATTTTATTTTTTAATTTTATTACTTAATATTCTAAGGCATAAAATCAGTGTAGGGCAAAAATGTCTAATTTACTCTTACATCAACACCATGAGTTTGACATTTTTATTATTGTCCCAAGTGAGAACATCACTATTTACCAGAGTGGTAGAGATAGGCTCAGGAAAAAGGGGAAAAATGAAAAAAGAAAGAAAGAGAAGGAAAGAAAGAAAGAAAGAAAGAAAGAAAGGAAGGAGAGGCCTTAAGATTTGTTTTGTTTTGTTTTTTGTTTTTGTTTTTGTTGTTGTTGTTGTAAGTGAACCAGGAAGTCTGTGATCTTTTTAACTACTTAAATGAAAAATATGTTAATCTTTCCAGAGCCCTCTTTTTACCACCAGGCATAAAGTCTGACTCCTGGTCCCTCAACTACAAAAGTATATTCCCTTCAGTAACATTCATATACAGAAAAGCACCAGATTGGCTCCATTTCTTTTAAGAACTCTGATAAGTAACATCACAAGCAACTTACTTTTGTGAAAAGAAATGAGAGCTTGGGCTAGTAAGATAGCTCCAAAGGCAAGTGTTACATACGCTGGATCACCTAAGTTACATCCTCAGAGCACACAAAAAGCTAGGTGCAGTGTTTTACATCTTTAATCCCAGAATTACTACAGCAAGAGAGGACACAAGCAGGAGACCTACTCAGAAGCATATGGGCCAGCACAAATGTTGTATCTATTTCCCAAGAAGGGATATAATGGGAGCCATACCCGGTCTTATGAATATATGGCTTGAGCTGTGCCCAGAGCATTTCTATCTCTGTTCTATCTCTAGGCCTAGACTTGGAAGACTGTAGCCTCTGTACAATCTAATCTGTTGTAAGGCTGGACCTTGAAGGCTTTAGCTTCCCACCTGCATCTGCTAATCTAAACCTAGCCTCCAAGACTTACTGCTGCTGAATAACCTCCCCGGCCCCTTTCTAGTTCTTTCTGAATTCTGGTTGGCAGATTCAACTCAGTTGTTTGGGCTGAAATTCCTCTTCCAGCTTACTGATTCAAATTGGCTTCTCTCAGCTTCTGATTGAATCACTCTGCTTGGAAAAACTGCCTCTTGACTCCATGAACTAAACTGCTCTGACCGTGCATGAACTGAACAGAACTGGATGGAACTGCACAAACTCATCTGAATTCAACTACATTTAACTCAACTGTACTGAACTGTGGAACGCCACTGATCACAGAAACTGAACTCAACTCTACTCCCCTGTACTGTCTCCTGTAAGGTAACTCTCTCTTTCTCTGAGCTGCTCTTAGGTAGCTTCTTTCTCATGAGTTTTGGGGATGGTTAGCCTATCTCTGACTCATTGTCACATCTTTGCTTGATTCAACACTTTTTCTGCCCTCAACTAGATGCTACTGTTTGAAATTAAAGTTGTGTACTAAATTCTAGCCAAAGGGATGAAAGATGTGTGTCTGTATTTTAGAAAGGTCATAGGGCCCTAGAAGGCCTTTGCATGTGATCACATGCCAGAGTAGCCATGTTGCTAGATTAAAACTCCTTTACAGGCCAGTTAATCTGGAGAACCATAGGACCAGAGAGTCCCTTGTATATATCTAGAATCATAGGCCAAGAAAAAGTCTGCCTCAAGAAAATACAAGGCAAACCCTAAAACCCTAAAGTTTTCCTCTGACCTCCACATTCATGTCGTGACAATCACATACCCACAAGTTCTCACACAAGAAGAAGATGGAGGAGGAAGAGGAGGAGGAGGAAGAGGAGGAGAAGAAAGAAGGAAGAAGAAGAAGAAGAAGAGGAGGAGGAAGAGAAATTTGAAATTTAAAAGGAAATGTGTGTGAGAGTGAAGTTCTACAGTGTAAAAAAGTTTTACTTTTACCATATTGTCATATTGTTAAACTTAAATGCATACTTAAAAAAATATATTTTCTTCTGATTCCCTGATTGACCAGAATAATCTGGATAATTTTATTGAGTTACAAAATGCTTCTTGTAATAATAATTAACATTCAAGGCTTATATGTTGCAGAATTTAAACATAACTAAAATAGCAGGTAGATTTAGTCACACTAATACTGACTCTAAAAACCTTGTGATTAATACAAAGTCTTCCCCTCTTTAAAACTTAATATATTATATGTATATTCAGAAATAATGTCCATACAAATATTAATTTGTCACCACAAGTATTTTTAAGGTTTAATGTTTGAGCTTACTATTGATATCATATTCTCAGTTTCCTTTACCATTTCAAGGTCTAATTCTCTTCAGAAATCCATTTTACCCTCTCTCCTTATTTTTCTTGTCTTTCTTTTATTTACTTTTCTTCTTTCTCCCAAAAGTGAATGAAATATAGATGTTTTGTCTTATAAAACTCCATAGTATAATGATGTCCATAGGGAAGTGGATTTCCCTTTATGTGGCTTAAGGGTGTTTTTGCACTTAAACTTCCAGACATTTCCACAATTAAGTACAAGTTTTCACTTTCTAAAGCTAGGGTAGAACCTATCTGTTCACATTTTGCTAATGTATGTTTGTAGCAAGTAGCATTTAAAAATATTCTGATGCAACCACAAATGAATTAGAGACACATGGCTCAAATATTTGAGGCATATCATTTTAAATAAAATGGTAAGAAGAAATAATTAGGGAATTCAAGTAATGTTCCATTTCACATAGGCTATTTGGAAATTTGCCTGACCTTTTATTTTTACCTATTTAAATTAACACCAACAGCAGTTATTTCCATATTGCTCCCCAAGCACAGTGTGATAGTTAAGGGAAAAATGGGGCTGGGAGGAGAGGCTTTCTAACTAATGTCTAATAGTTAGAATAATTCAGGAGAGTCAAGTATGGAAAACAATTCATTTGAGTTGGCAGACCCAAGAACTGGGCCCTAGGGGGCAAAAGTCTGGATTTAGTCAGAGCTGCATATTGAGAAGTTTTCAGTCATGGTCTCTCTGGGTATAAACACATCTTCCCATGAAGATAAAAATAAGATGGACTGGGCTAGGCCCTATACCTAATGCACTGGGTTGGAGTAATTCACATTCTTTTGTCCCCCCAGATAAAATGATAAAGTTTGTTAGAATATTCAGTTTGTCTGTAGTTGAGTCTTCATATAAATCTAATTTGAAATCTTGTTCTATATAAGAATACATGCTGTCAAAGCACCCGAAGCCTATAGTCCTTGCCCATTCACTGATAAGTCATTGAAAGATTTTCATTTACTTTGAAATGTCCTGAATCACTCATGAAAGGTGATGCTAAAAGAAAAATTTTAATAGGTCATCGAGTTCTCCCAGTCTGCACACATTTTTGGCAGTACAAGTATATTGCTGTCTGCCATCTGTGCAGAATAAAATTTGGATTTTTGTTCAGGGTCAGTTAAAATGTACTTAAGCTCTAATGTGTATCTAGGCTTTGATTCTAGCTCTAAAGTCTCATTGTATACTGCTTGGAATTTGAAGTGGCTGCCCTAAAATCTTTTCTCCTCCATAACTGACATATCGTATTACTAAGGTCCCAAAATCAATTATTTTACATAGTAATTGGTTGCTTTATTTTATAACAATATAAATCTAACAGCATTTCTTTTGGTTCTTTTTGAGTATTCACCATGAGTGAGAAATCATTTAAGAATCCAGTAGCATTGCTAGATGCATTAAGTACAGAACAGTATGTTACTATGAGAATGTTGTGTACCCAGATATTAAGTCCCATTTTCACTCACATCTGAATGATCAGCAATCAAACTTAAAAAATTATGCATAACTATTAAAAATAGAACTTGATTGTTAATGTAGGTCAAGATTGTGACAAAACACAGTAAGTTTCAGAAATATGAGCCATTATTATTCTTCTGATATAATGGCAAACAAGTTCCGATTTTATATGTGAATTATACATAGTACCTCAGGATGAGAGCAGCTGAAGGGAGAAAGTTCTATTTGTTCAGTATACTTAAGTATAAATGACAAGATAGTACAGAGGCCAGGCACTCTTATATGCACAGGAAGCACCAAGGGATGCTTTTCCTCAGATTCAAAGCTGATCACACACAACAGTATTCAAACATCTTTGGTGTCTTCCCATGTCTCCAGGATAGTCTTACAGTGACATGGCCCTTCCCAGTTCCTAACCATCACCTCTGGCATGCTAATATGTGCATGTCTTATATTGTAATTACACTGAACTACTTGTCTTTTTCGAGAATTAAACTTTCTCCTAAGTCTTCTAATTTTTTTCCCAGTTTTGAATTCTCTATATGGAATTTCTTTCTGTCATTTTAAATGTAAGCGCTTACTTATTTATCAAAAGTCATTGAAATACTACCTTCACAGTGATTTCTTCTTTTTGACATTCCCCGGCGAACCACATCTGTTTCTGAAGTCAGCTCTTAATGCTATCTCCTTTCTTCCTGGGTAGATTGAGCTTGATAGCTTTGAGGCCATGTTCAGGAGAAAAGATGGAATGGAATGGATTGAATTTTTGTTTGATATGCAGAAAACTAAAGGTCAGGGGAAAGGTGGATAAATTAAAGAATTAAAATTATATATTGGGGATTTTTTGCTAAATTAATAGGTTTACCGGTACTTCATAGCCCCAAAAGGGAACTGTGTGAAACAATTGGTGTGTTTCACTGTGTCATGACAGTGACGTTTTTATTGCCTACGTGCATTCTCTGTTATCACGTTAGGAATCTCAAGTAGATACAGTAAAACCTACTGTACGAATTTGCCCACATTTAAATACTATAAAGGAGTGCAGCATATCCCCTGAAAACATAGTAGGAAAACCCTTCAGTAAGTATTTTCAAAACATCAGTTAATAAATTCTGTGATCATAAAGTTTAGCTACTTTTACTTTATGAAGAAAGTTAATTTTGAGCTGCATTTTCAATGCATTGTAGTCTCTGATTAGTAAAAAAAAAAAAAAAAAAAAAAAAAAAAAAAAAGCACAGGCCACATTAGACTTTATCAAAAAAAAATATTGTTTCCACCTGATGTTTTCTTTCTAATTCAGAACATGTACTTTCTCACTAATAACAGAGAAGCACATCTGTCCACATTGGTTCTTCAGTGTAACTTGTGTGGTAATTTCTTTCTCACTCATCCTCATGCCCTCTGTTAGACATATTTGTTGAGACTGAGTTTGCTACTTACTAATGTAAGATGGCCAGTATGCAACCCATTCTATCAACACTTCAATTGCCTTGATACATTTCTTACTTGTTTCCTTTCTCATATCGTTTTTATTTACCTAGTTATATGATTATTAACATTCAGTTAGCCCTACTACTTCAGTTAACGTACTTAACTTATCTCCCTGAGGGAAAAATAACACAATTCTGCAGCTGAAACTCAAAGTAGGCTGTAATAAGCTCTAAACAGTGTACTGTGGGGATAAGGATCATCTCCTTCTGAAAGTAGTAGGGTTTAGGATAGGAGATAAGAAAACTGAGGTTTGGGAATCTGTTTAGTAGATTCATGGAGGACTTGCCTCAAGGAACAAAAGAGAAAATTAGGGGAAAAAGAAGATAACAATACCTTAAAGAGAATTGTGGATTGGTTACTAAGAGGAAGGAGAAAAGATATATTTGTTTGAGTCTTTCTCAGGTGACCAAAATTCATTTAGAACATTGGCAAAGATTTACTGCTGTGAAATTATGGGATATATCAGACAGAGACATGTAAGTGCCTGGGAAAATTTAGAAAAACATCCACTCTGAAAGTATAACTGAATCCCCTCCACCACTCTCCAACATTGCCCCATTTTTTGATTATTCGTTTCAGGAGTTGCACTGTGGAAAATGTAAACTCAACACTTTCCTGGTGTCTCTAGGCCTTCTTTCACCTATGATGAAAATCTTGTTGTAATAGAGAAAAAAAATCCAACAACAGACATGTCAGTCTAAAGAAAAATTTAATGTGAATACCTGAGTGAGGACAAAGGATTAACAGCTGAAATACTGGTCACTGTGTAGTGACAGGAGCATGATGGTTCAGGGCTGATACGGACTAGGCAGTATTGAAATAGATCAAGATATTGTCTTTCTCTTGTAAACACTGAGGGCGCCTAAGGGACATTTTGTCCTTGCAAGTTAAAACTAGAAACTTAATGGGATGAAATGGTTGTATATAAATATGAACTAGGGCCCAGAAAAGGACTGAAGAGAGTTAAAAGAGCCTTCAAGATGTCGCTGTGTAATATTATGTGCCACTTGGTGACATCACCTATTCTTGGTTCTACGTGGACATTGGCAAGTTCACTGTTTCTACAGTAAGATGATGGATGGCTGGTTCAATTAAGTTGCTCCTCCACATGAAGTCGAGTGGCTAAAGAAGTATAAGAAAGTATGGGCAAAGTTAAGGGAACAGAATGAACATGATGAAAATATATTGTATAAAATTCTCAAGTAATAAAAAATAATATTTTAAAAGAAAACTCTGCGAGCTTGCACTCTACACCAAATTTAAAATGTACATTATCCAGGGTTCTCCAGACAATTAAAGTAGTTCAAAGGCTGTTACTTAAAACTTTTCTTTTTTTTTTTAATGCAAGGGTTTGATGTCTTTATTCTATTGAAGTTTTCAAGTGTTTAAAAGAGGCCCACCCAAATCGAGCAAGACTCATGATTTATACTGAGTCTCAGCATATAAATATTAAACTCATCTAAAATTCTTCTCAAGAAAGACCTTATAATAGCCACTCAATAGCTCAATCAAATTGAACATAAATTTACAAGTCATATTCTCTGTCGAGGCAACAATTTTATAATGGAAAGTTTCTGCATCTTACCAGAAAAGAAGTGAAAGCATCAGCTTTTACATGAAAAGTATTATTCAAGGTATACTTGCATGCTTTGATTTAAAAAAAAAATAAGTCAAGGTTACAAACATTAAAAGGGAACCTAAGACATAAGTAATATTGCCAACTTCAAGTTATCAGTCATTGAATCTTGAATAATTAAAGTCATTTGCAACAAACTGTGCCTTTCTAGAACACTTGCTAAGTATAGTAAATCCAGGACACACTATAGACCCAACAGATACCTGGAGCAGGCGAAAAAGGGCTTTTCATTATATTTGTGTAACTCAGAGAAGAGATTATTATTGTGATCAACATTTATTATACTGTGTGACACACAAGGAAAACATCGAATGGCATATCTTCTAATGAGAAAAACCTCTCTCATGAAAGCAATTTGTTGTTGTCGTTGAACATTTGATTTTGGTATTCATTCCTGGACTGCCCATATATTATACTTGTAAGTTTTCATGAAAATAAAATACATTACATAAATGGTGAAACATGGGGAGATGTTGTACTTAATTTAAGTTGAAAAGGTTAGGCTTTAATATAATCCAAATGGCCCATTACTTCTTAGAACATCATTCCTGAATTGTCATGTCTCTATTAAAAGCTGTGAGTGGCGTGTGGTGTTCATTTTAATAAGAAAATTATGTTCAAGAAGCAATTGTAACTTCAGTACCACAAAGGAAATGACTGGGCACTGTGAAAATATTTAGAGTATGTCTTTTGGGGTGGAAAAATGAGATGTTATACAGTTGCCAAAAGTGAAGAAGTTTGCATATAATTATGGGGTGTGAGGAAAATAATGGTACGTATATAAAAATGTTAAATTGCTGGGGAACTATATACGTTAGGTAACAGTTTGCAGTTGGATCAACCTATGGTTCACTTCTTCTTTCTTATAGAAGGTATCAGTGAGATTTCAAAAAATCAACTTCATGAATTGTGCAAAAGGCCTCACCCCATAGAGGTGTTGAAGGTGTCAGAGTGTACTAATTACAAAATGGTGAAGAGGAGGCATGAGGGGAAGTGGCCTTATATGCCAAGGACTATAGAAGGCACTTGAAGTTTGGTTTTCTTCTTTGGCCTTATTGTTTTTCCCATTTATTTTATACAACAACTTTACACGATTACTGTTCAAATCTTACTTAAAATGCAACCAAGACATATTAGAGATCAGTAACTCATGGAATCAGTAATACAATGAAGTCAGCCATGTCCCGAGCCTACACTGTACTTCTCCAGTAGGCCAACTTTTGGTTGGGACCATGGTCTACATTATTGTCCAGAGTAAAACCCAGAAATGCATTTCCCCCTAATGATAGCATAATCCTTTATTTTTCCAATAATGTCTTTCAGTGAACAGGGCTTTAGCTCTCTCAAGGTTTGCACACATATATAACTGATGTATTCTGTGCTGTTCCAAGAAGTCTAAGAAAAATGAGCTTAACCTTGGAGGTTTAAAAACAGGACTGACCCAACACTGACATCTGCATAAAGACCTCTTGAAATGGAGCCTACAGAACACACCAGCTTTGAACACAACTGTGTTTTGATAGACCTGCCAGGATACATTAGCTACAAAGCACTTGTCAGAATTGACCTAGTGACCTGATTAGTGACTTGGCTCAACATTATCCATCTGGAAGCTGAAATGTGTCTGCCAAATACAATGGTCAGAGTTTTGGCAGGGTTGAAATGGAGCTGTTCTTTCTAATGGAGCCTTGCTAACAGGTTCATTTACCTCCTAGGACTACTACTTGAATGTCTCAGTAATGTCATGCTTAGTGGGGTGGAAAATACATAGGCTTTGGAGCTTTACACACTGGAGTTTGAATTGATTTGATCACTTAATAGTTTGTCAATTACAGTGCCACCTTCAGGCCCAGGTTCTGTTAAATCTATGAAGTGGGAGACAACGGTCAGTCTCTGACTGAGTTGCTTTAAGCATTAGAAACAGTACCCTGTGATACAAGGATGGAATGCTTACCGACCTTTCACTGTTGCTCAGCAATATATAAAGTGCTTTTCTAAATCATCTACATTGAGAAAAGACTGCCTTGCCTTGATACTATTATTATTGCAGCTGTAAGGATGAAATATAAAGTTTAGGGCAATGCAATCACTTACATTTGGTAAAAATGGAAGAAGTGTCTGGAGTGTAACTTACTGTTAGCAGTCACTCCAAATTGTCTACGATTCATAGCAAGGTAAAATTAACTTCTGTTTTCATTTTTAGTATTCATTATCCTCTTTTTTTTTTTTTTTCTGGAAGGGGCGGGGGAATTGTTGGATAATGACCCATTCAAATTTCATAAAGTCAGAAAAAGCTCCAGAAAGTTTGTCTAGTTGTTTTTATGTTATGTAAGATACTGAACTATTTCTTGTGACTATAATGGATAAAAATATTAACTAATTTACATGTGTCCTTAGCTGTCTTCAGTTGTACTGATGTTCTCTAAAAATGTACTAAGAAACTTGTTTGAACACAAATCAACTTACCATTCACTAGGATTAATGTTGTATAGATTAGATTCATACTGATTTCTTATAATTAAATGATGTATTATTAACAATAAGTGTTTAAAATATGAAACATGCTTCCTAAAGCATAAAAAGGATAAAACCGATTTTCCAGACACATTTACTTGTATGTGTTTATGTGAGTTTTTTTTTTTTTTCTCTACAAGAGGGTTCATCCTGCTTAGTTTTGTTCTTTTACAGATCCATTGCAAGTTAAGAATATTAGTTCATACCTAAAAACCATAGGACCCCAGAGCATCATGAGTTTGAGGCCATGCTGAGCTACATGAAAAGATGACCTCAAAAACAAAACAAACACATTGTAAAAAGATTATACTTGGAACAACTTAAGTGAAGGAGGCGGGAATAAGAAAAGGGTAGAGTAGCATTATTTCCTACGATAGGCAAAGGAGGGCCACAGGTGTTCAAGAGACTAGGTGGCCAGTGTTATTCCTGCCCAAGATCAAAGTCTTACTTTTATAACTCTGATTTGCATTAAGCCCATAGTAAGACTACATATATTTCCATACTGTAAATGTACATCAAAATTATGTCTTCAGTTGTGGTTACCAAATGAATGTTACCTGACTCAAACTCACTCTTCTATAAGCTTAACATGCATCTGAACAAACCCATGGTAGTTTATCTTAAGATTTGCTCTCATATAAAAATGGAATAAAAATGGTATAAGTATAAGCAATATAGGAAATATTATGGTATTTTCCTTGTGTAAGGCTGTTTGGTATAATACTCTCTCGTGATGCTCAACTGTGGTGGACAGCCATTTCTTGCTCTTTAGTTAGTGTTTAGGATAATGGTAAGGTCTTGCTAGTTGCTGTGGTTTGGTAGGTGTTATGGTGTGGTGGTTAAAGTAGAATTCCCCCACAGGCTCATGTATTTGAATGCTCAGTCACCAAGGAGTAGGACTGACTACACGAGAAGGATTAGGAGCTGTGACCTTGTTTCCGTATGGATGGCCTAGTTGGAGGAAGCACGTCACTGGAGATGAGGTTTGAGTTTTCAGAAGCACAAGCCAGACTTAGAGCCTTGCTTTCCCACTTCCTGATGCATGCAGATCCAGATGTAGAACTCCCAGCTTTTCTCCAGCACCTTATCTGCTGCCATGTTTCCTAGCTTGCTGCTAATGGACTCAAACTCTGAACATGTAAGCGAGCCAATATTAAATGTTTTCCTTCATAGGAGATGCTGTGGTTATGGTGTGTAATATAAGTTTTAGTATCTTTAAAAAACTCAGTTATGTCATTGTAAACATGTTTTTGTTTTAGTACCAGGTGTGGGGTAGGAGGCTGATTCAGAATACCCACATCAGGGAACTATTTGTCTGATAGGGGCTCTGAGAGGGGCTCTTTGCCAGCTGCAGGTTAATTCTGAGGACCAGAGAGAGAATAAATGCTAGCACCAGAAAAATGTTTGGGAGAAGGATGCTAGTACACTGCCTGGTGCCCGTGGTTTCTCTTGATTCGTTTGACAGGGATAAGTTAGAGATATCCTGAAATAAAGATTTGACTTGCCCCAAGGAACTCACAGACACTAACCAGCAGGAAGTCAGTAAAGAGAACGACCACGCTTCTCCTCACTAACACCTTCTTTCTCCTACCTGATGTTGGAAGGGATTGGAGTCAAAAGGATGACAGATGTAAGAAATCGCAATAAAGTAGATAAAAAGTATGCCAACAGTGGTGTCTCCTCACAACAATAGAGCACAGACTAACACCTATGGCTTAGATAGGAAGTGCTACAGGATAGTGGAAACAACCATTGAGATGTGGTGGATTGTGAGGTTATGATACAATCAATGGACTATTCAACCAGTGGATAAATAATTTTGTGGCATTATTGTGACATGACAGAAACTGTCAGAGTGTTGCCTAGTTAAAGGAAGTGGTTTACTGGAGGCACAAAACCATTGGTGTCTATAACTTGACATGGAGTCTCTCTGATTTTCTATGGGATTCCAGTTGCCATGCTATCAGCTGACAAAATTACCTTGATGAGCCCCCTTTGCTGCTGTAATATTCTGTCACACGCCACGACCAGAGTAATAAAAAAAAGCATGTAAATGAACTGACCAATCAGAAACCATAAGCAAAATCAAAGCTATCTTCACCAAACAATTTTTCTTAAGTATTTTCCTACACAATAAAAGTCTTGTAGAGTAAGTTAAGTATATTAAATGAATTTACGGCTTGTAATATTTTCAACTTACGAAGAGTTTGTTGGGATATAACTCCACTGGAAATTAAAAGCATCTGAAATAATTAAGAAGCATTTATTTTCCATAAAATATATTAGCTTTTACATAAGGCAATCCTGATTGTTTCATAACTGTTCTTCTTGTATGTAGTTTATTATAAATAAATAAGGTCCATATGCAAAAAGTTACCCTCCACAATTCTCTAATTATAAGCTGGGATACCACAGATATTGATTTTCATAGTAAAGTTACAAAGGCTTTCTGAGCTGCACTTTTCACACAAATAAAGAAATTTGTTGTGAAAGCTGGTCTCACTTCCTCTTGGTGAGGTAATGAGCTATTGGAACATTGTTTTGGAAATAATGTTAAGAATGTAAAAATACTCTAAAAATATTTTAAGACTGCTGAACTTCAAGCATACTTTATGTGTTCCATCCTGTAGTATGTGGTTCACAATATTCTCTCCAAAAATAATGTGCAGGTTTATGGAATTTGCTTGGACATCCACTGAAAATCAAGTTACAATGAAAAATGATGTGTTACTTGGTTCTGGTGCTGTAGGAAGTTAACGCTATATGTAGAAATTGTGAAAATATAGTATACCGAGGGCTGCAGCAGGAATACTGGTATGTGGAATTTTAAAGAAAAAAATCTAGTCTTCAAAGTGCAAACTCTTTTCTCCCACTTATTAAACTATTGGGTCTGCACATTTGCATAGCAACCTCACTGCATAGGCATCAGGAATATCCATGAGCACAAAATGGAAAATAAACCAAGAACGTTACCAGTGTTTTTGTGTAACATAATTCCTATGTGATGAGTGGTTACTCATATCTGACATTTAAAATTTTAATTACTCATGTAATCTCACTATAAATAATTATATTTTATTCCCATTTTGTTAATATGTTTACAAAATATAAATAAATTCAAGAAATACATCATAGCCATGCAACATTTAATGGATGGATGGTTTGAAACAAAGTATAACAACAGATGGCATGTCTTCATGGATCTGTGGCAGAAACAATCATCCAATTAATTGATGTAACGGCTACCTAGTCAAAAGTTGACAGACCACTGTCCTCTGTTCTTTGTAGACCCTTGTGAGGTAACATTATAAAATACAGCAAAAACATACACACACACACACACACACACACACACACACACACACACGCACATACACACACACATACATATATATAATAACTTTTAACTATATCAGTATACATGAAAATAAAGAAAATGAAAAAAGTGCAGAGAAATCTAACAAAATCTTTTTAATTTCACTATACTGGATAATAATAAAACTGAAAACAAAGGAGACCTCATACTCAGAATCATAATACTATGTTCAAAAATGATAAGACAAAAACAAAAACAAAAAAGCTGTGACTTATCTGATAGGAAACATCTCTTTCCTTGTACTCCTTTGATTTGACTGCACTCAAGCAGTATATGGATTCCATGTCCAATATGCTACTTTACAGATTAATATGTTGGGAATTTCTAGTCCTCTAAGTGCTGTGGCTTTTCTAGATTCAACTCTCATCTCTTAGGACAGGGACAACAACTGGAACAAAGACTTTGCCTTCAAGTCATCTTTCTAGTATGTGTTGTGTGACAATAATTGTATGCCTAGGCCTACTAAATATTTTTATATAATTGAAAGATGCAAAGTCACATCAAAAAGCAGAAGTATAAATTAACATTAATTTGCCCTTTGTCTAAAGTATGCTTGCTAATAATCTAGACAAAGAAACAAATTAAAAACAGCAATAAAAACAACAACGCAATTTGCAGTAACATTTTACTAGCATGAACAGGAGAAGCTGCTCTAGAAAAGACATGCAATAGTTACTATCCCCTGCAATAGTCTCTAGGATCATTCATAACAAGCATACACATACATGGCTAAGGATATTTATCTCAGAGAGCCCAGTGGATGATATTCAAATAATGATAGTATCAATGCCAAGAAATTAGACTAAAGACATTGTCTGGGTTATGAACAAATACTTGACATAAATTCCAGTATTAATTACTATAATAAATGTAATTTTGTTTGCCAGCTAGCAAAACCCACTATATTTGGTAATGTGGGTATTATAGAAAATGGAATAGATTTAAGTAGAAACAATTTGACTTTAATCCTAGATATCAAATATAAAGAACAGTTATTCTTAAATGTAAAAAAGATGCTCAGTTAAGTTTACAACAAGGTGACCAACATGGTTTACTCAGTAGTATGCTTGAAGTGTGTTCGGTAGTTTTCTTTTGAAAGTTTGTTTGATTGGTTTCTCCTTCTTTTTGTAATTTTGAATTGAACGTTTACATATGCATTTACATTATTACACTTATATACAATAAAGTACATACCACAGGAAGAACTGTGAAACAATCAGGAATTATATAAATGTTACATTCATAGTGTTTTGGATATTTGTATTTGGCAGCCTTAAAGAAAACATTGTTCCTATCTTAGTGAGTCTAAATTTCTGAATGTCAATCAATATCTATCATATCTCATCTCTATCAACTTAAAACATCTATCTAGACTTAAAAATAGCTTAACCCTGAAACAACTAAGCTTAAATGCAAAACAAAACTATCTGGTCTTCAACCCCATCAGAGACTTGAGTAAGAATAAAATTGATTACCTGAGTAGACAGTCATTGTTTGATTGGCTTCTATCTTAAGAAAGTGTAGTTCTGGTAAGTTCCAGCCACTATAGAGGTCTCTGGTAAATATCCCTGGTGCTCAGCCTGAAGATCTGTCATCGTTTCTCCAAGTTAATGGACTTTGCTTTTCCATACTGTAACCATAGGACTGAGGCTTTTGTCCCAGTCCTTTGGATACCTTTGGATTCTGATACCCCTGTGAAAGAAAAAGGGGAGTGGAGGATGAACATCAGGAGATATTGACAAACAAGCTGCATCGATTACTGCGCTGCAAAGTGGCTGTTCTTGGTTGTTGCTACTGGAAATGGCACATAATGCAATGTTTCTGAGAGCTGAGGTTTAATTAAAATCTGTTTCTGTAATAGTGTATGAAATGAACTTTATGCTCACATAAGAATGTGAAATAATAAGTAATCATCCAAGAAATTGAATTTTCCATGGTGAAATAAAAATGGTCATTTAAGTTATAGTATGAACCATAGATCTAGATTAAACTTACAGAGAAACAGTTTATTTCTTTTTTGTTTTGTTTTGTTCGTCTCATCATCTCACAGTGAGACATTCACACAACGAAAAAAGGTGAAGGGTTTATTTAAAGTTACCTGGCTATTTGGGGAAGGGAATCACCTTGTACGGGTTTTCTAAATAATTGCTCCTCCACACATTCCATTAAGTTTGTCAAGAACATCATCATTTCTCTCACATTTACAGAATAGAAGCCCTTTAATTCTTAACTGCATTCTTTCCCTGCAGGTCTAGAATAATTACTCCAGAGCCTGCTCTGCAGTGTCCCTCTTTATGAGGGTTTCAAGCTCTCTTGTCTTGACAATATTAACAACATGAAAACACGACTGCCTAATGCTTCTTTTTCTCTTTAATACAGTGAAGGCACTTTTATCACTAGGAAAAAGATGGTCCTCAAAAGAAAAATGGGACACTTCCTGAGGATTATGGTAAAATCAATCTTAGACAGAAAGAGAACAATATTTGGAACTGTAAAGTATCTGCAAAATCGATTATTCTTGACTTGTAACTCTAATCATATAATTTGCTTCATTTGCAACTTCCAACATCTTCTAATTGCCAAATAAATTATCCTAGTTTATCACTGTGCTCTGTAAGAAGCCCCCAACATTGTCTGGTCTGGGATTTGAGTCATTTCTTCAATTATCCCTTACATGACAATTATCTATATTCTGAGTTGACTGAATAATATTTAAATTTGTGGCTCATAAGGTCTATTTAAATTTTGGAGGTTTCAAAAGCTCTGGTATATGGTTAGCAAAGCAGAATAACTCATCCCCTGTTACACTGCATTTGAAATCAAAAATTGAAAATTTATTAGATAAATTCTTAATTTTTTTTCCTAGGAATGAATTATGTCAATATGAATAACAACTAGTTCTCCAGTTCTGAGACTGAAAGCTAAATTCACATATTCATATTGACTATAAAGCCCTATGTTATTGAATTAAGAAGTGGCATCTTTGGGAGAAGTGACTATATTATGAAAGCTCCATGCTCATACATAAGCCAGTTGGCCTTAATAAAAGATGTTGAAAAAATGTTTTATCTCCCTTGCAGTGAGCACAGAAAATAATCTCTTACAAAAGCAGTGAATGAATTAAATCCAGTAACTTGATCTTGAACTTTCTGACTCAGGAAGTTCTGCCAGTAAATAGTTTGTTCCAAGAGCTTTGCCCAACTGACTAAAACTTCCTAAAAACAACACTTGGTACCAAGAATAAGGAGGTTTTCTAACAGATTCTCAAAATTGGGGAAATGGCTTTGAATTGGGTGATGGGAAGATTTGGAGGTGAGTGTTTGAAAAGTCTGTCACATTATTAGTGACACAAAGGGGTCATTCTGATAACAGCTTGGAAGAAGAGAATTCTAGAGAAAACTTTATTCTGCACAACAGTAACTTGCAATTGAATGGAAATGTTGCTAGAAATATGGATAGAAAAGGCGTTTTCACGAGTCCTCAGAAGGAAATGAAGAATACGTGATTGAAAACCAGAGGAGAACCCATCCTTGCTATAAGAAGATGAAACTGGACTTCATCATATACGCCTTATTTTGCAAGCAATGTTAAGATTTGGAAGCAATAAAATCGTGGATTTTAAAAAAGAAAAGTATAATGAAAAAGTTAAAAGTGTACGCTAGCGTTCCTTTGTTGATTAAAGCAAAATGAAAAAAAAAGAGAAGGCAGGCAGAGGAGGCAAGTAAAGTAGGTGTAAACCTCCCAGGTAGGAAATATTACAACTGATAATTTAAAAAAAAAAAATCTCTGCAGAGAAGAGCACTAAGGACTCTCAGGCAGCTGCTTGTTAGGAAGATTAACCTGGAGGAGCAGAAGCGCCATGCCCCTCATCAAGGCCATGAAAACATGAACCTATCAGCATGTCGATGATTTCTCTTGTCATCCCTCCTTCAGAAGCTCAGAAAACCAGGAATTTGGGATATGAATAATCTCAGTGCCTAGTTCTTGGCTTCTCAAAATCAGTTCATTCAGGTCCAGAGGATACCCAGATTGCTTCTCTGAAAGGCACAGAGAGTAGAGGGGGTGCACATGGGGAGAGAATTGCCACTTGACCCTAGATTTCAAACGATCCCGTGGCAGAACATGGAAGCCAGGCAGAAAGCCTGGGCTCAGACACCATTCTCCAAAGTTTCACTTAGTTGGGGATGTGGAACTGACTATGGTTCCCAGAGAATAAAGAAAATACAAACACATGGTAATAGAAAGCCATGGCTAGATTGTGGAGGGACTGGTCTCTCTAATAAAGAAACTGCAGGACCCAAGAATCTCAGTGTGTTTACAATATAGACTAAGAGGACACCAGCTTTCTTGTTGCCTGACTATAGTACACAGCTGAATCAAGGACTCATGTTTAGCTAAACTCAGTGGGAGGAGTCTCTTAGCGAAACGGTCTTCTGGCCATACACACTCTGTAGGGAGAAAGTTATGATGGATAATTTCATCACATACTGTCAACACTGACACTCGGATCATTTTTAAATGTTGGAAAAAGTGATAACCCCAAAGACTCCAATGTGTACACTCTGCAGGTACAAGACTCAACTGGTAAACCATCTCACACCCATACACACAACTAAAAAAATAAAAATATATCTTAAGAATAAAGATGTATTTGGGGGGAATGATTCAGACATTAAGGTTCCAAGTTCATGGACAGAGGTAGCACTGACTGGAAAGGAGACACTTTCCAATCTTCCAGCAGGTGGAGACATAGCAACAAGTTGCCATCTTTGAAATGGAAAACAAGCCCTCTGTGGATTCTTTTGATTTGAACTTCCCAGACTTCAGGACTGTAAGAAATGTGCTATTGCATTAAGTTTCTCAGTGGAAGGCATTTGTTGTAGTGGCTCAGGTGGAAGAAGAAGACATGAAGCTACCCTACTCTTGTATATTGTTAGATGTATTCTTTCTTCTTGCATAGTAACTATGTCTACTTGCCTATGCCGTCCTATAGATATTTAACTCTTTTGATTTCACACCTTATCATTAGGCACACGCATATTAGGGCTATTTTGTTCACCAGAGAATTGAGTCCTTTACGATATTTAATGCTCACCTTTATCTGATTTTTCCTTATCCAAAGCTCAATTTTAACATCACCATACAATTATAACAGTGCTTTGCTTGGGGTCGCCATAGAACATCCTTTTAATCGGTTACTTTAGCCCGCATGACTCTATGTAACTTAGATATATCATTTTATTGGCTACATTATTTATTGAGATACGTTTTCCCCGTGCACCCACACACTGTTATTTAAACGGGAATGGCCTTGCTATGTAGTCTAAGCTGTGTTTGAATGGAGCAATCCTCCTGCCTTGATTTCCAATTGCTGGACGTATAGCTGGCAACCACCACACAGAGATCTAATTGCTATACATTGTTTGTTGTAATGCAAAGCTATTTATTCGACACAGACAAATATCTGCCACATTTCACTCTTATTGATCATATTACTGATTTTATTCTTCTTTTTCTCTTTCATTACTTAACCTGTTTCAAATGTTTGCTGCTTCTTTTTTCCTCTCTGAGTATGTGAAATATACTTATTGGTTTGGCTTGGATTTGGTTTTTCAGTCCAGGCAGTTTTCTAACCCACACAATGTTGCTGCCTCAGCTGCCCAAGTAATTAAGATACAAGTGTATGATAGTGTGTAACATAATATACTTTAAAGTGTTTCCCTCAGTGTTTTCAGTTCAAGTTTTGACTCATCTGATTCTGTATCACAAACAGAGCACATTACGTAGTGTCTGGTGTTGTATGGGCGTTCCCAGTGACTTCCTCCAGTGATGGATTCCCTGGCATTCATTTTACTTCTATGGACTAGAATTATGCAGTGCACTGCTACTGAGAACCAAAGCCATCTTTTTTTTTTTTTTTTTTTTTTTTTATCTTATGGTTAAATTAAGATTTTTTTTAAAGATGGTGCCAGAGAGATAACTCAGTGTTTGAGAGCTCTGGCTGCTTTTCCAGATGACCCAAGTTCAGTTGCCAACTTCATGCACAGGGGATCAGTCACCCACATTCAGCCTCTATGAGCAAGGTACACTGTACACAAGTGTTACATAGACATATATGCAGGCAAAACAACTATAGATATAAACTAAGATGAAAAATATATTTCTTTTCCAACGTTTTCCCACCTACACGTGAACTAAAATTTCTGAAATATATGGGTTTTTTTTCAACCTTAAAGAATTCTTCTAAAAATTGCTTGTTGAATACGCCTGCTGTAGATGGATTACATTTAGTTTTGAATATTTTATTTTCATGATGTCCTTCTTTTCAATACTTTACTATTATATTGAATCCTGTTCTTGTTTACACAGTGTCTGTTGGGAAAATTGAAGTTAATTTTTGGTAGTTTTGTGGGCTTCCTCAACCCCATGGCTTCTTTCACATTTTACTGCTTATTTTAGGTGCTCTGTAGATATGACATACCCCTGTGTGCATGCAATTTTATTCTTTTGTAATTTTCCTATTTGGTATTTCCTGAAATTCTAAATATTTATTTTCTATATTAAGTAATTTTAAACTTAGCCATGCATTTTATCTGTTCCACTTTTTCTTTTCTATTTTCCAAGTAAATGCATATTATAATGATATGTTACTATTTGAATATTAGCAATAATTTGGATTTATGATAGAAATAGTACTATGGTTTTGGCACATTTTCTGAGTTTTATGTGTTATTTTTCTTTCATTATTTTTTTCATTGTTTTCTTTCATTGTTACTGTGTTTTAGTTGTCTTTACATTCACAGATTGCACCCATGTCCAGCCAACCAGTCCACTGTTAAGACAGGCCCTTCGTCCCTCTTACAGCGGCTTCCACTTCTCCCTTTCTCTTCTCATCATTCTGTCGCATTGCTGCCCTGCTACTCACAATCAGCCATCTGTTCCTGCAGGCTGTCTACTTTCCCACTACATCCCTGAACGTATTAATCATAGTTATTTAAAATTCTCTATCAGATAGTCCAACTCTCCATCATTTCTGAGCTTGCATCTGATGCCTACTTTGTTGGTGGGATTGTGTTCATTTGAATTTTGGCATGCCTTGCAGTTTCTTTTTGTTGGTGGTGGTGGTGTTGTTGTCGTCAAATTTTTGACCTATTATATAAGATAATGTAAACTAAGGCACATAATTTTCTAGTAGGATAATTTATATGAATGTGGCCAGCACTGGGGCATCTTTAGTGAATGTGGTTGCTGAAGGTTTCAAAGTCCCCTTACATCCTTGCTTCCCAACCTGGTGCTTCCATTACAATTTGTCTTCAGAAGAAGCCTGTGTCTTGATGCCTTTCCAGCTGCAATCTATTCTTCAGATACTATATTATGCACATCATGGAAATAATATGTAAGAGAAGACACCTGATAGGTGTTCTTTTTATCAGATGATGGATTTCATGTAGACTGTCACAGGGCTGCCATGCTAACATTGCTCTCAGCCCTCTGGTTCCACATACATGAAAACCAAAGTTATAGAGTTACTTGAAAGTAATTAGCTTTTCTGTCCCAACTTTAAAAGCATTGGCAGAGTCTATTTGGCTTCAAATTCTCTATTACAGAGACTGTGTGAAGAGTATTGAATAATGATGACAGATCTCATTCACTTCCCAGAACCAAAGGAGAGTCTCTCATTGTTGTCACGATAACCTGGTGGAGTTTCAGAAGATATAATTTCAGAAACAGAGTGAAACTTCTGAGCCTGTTTCTTGCCTATGAAATGTGTGGATCCTAATCCATAGGCATATCACACTTTCCTCTGCCTCTTAGCTTATCCCTTGTTATCTTCTGCCCTTGGGAAGCAGGTTATATTCAAGACTCTCTGGATTCACCATGTTCTTCTGATTATGGAGACAATTATCTCAGAATCAATTTGCTGATGAATTTATGAAATATTTTATGTAATTCTTCATATTTTTTTTCACATTTTAGTAGAAAAGTGACAACTACCAAAATTCTGTTACATCAGAGCCCGAACCAAAGGCTGGGATATATATAGATATATTTAAGTATCATTTACTTTATTATAATTTATTGAGATTACATTCTGATTGTTATCCCCTCACTTGTATCTTCCTATTCCCCCTCCCTTCCTCCCTTTTCCATGCGTTCTCCTTCCCTAGATTTCAGACAGAAAGGGACCTCGGCCCTACCATATATATGTTAATATTGCTAATGTATTATTTACAATATAAAACTATATATTATTTTGAACCCACCAATTACTTTTGTTGACTTATATATATATCAGCTATGCATATCAGGTAAATTAGTTTACTGTCCAAATGCAACTACAAATTTATTTTTTAAATTGTATAGAAGGTGAGCTGGTTCAGTAATAAAGCACTTGCTACAACAAGCTTGTAGAATCAGAGTCTGTATCTATAGGACTCACATATATACCCATGATCACTTTGGTCCGCTTATAATCCCTATGCTCAAGAGACTGAAGACAAAGTTAAAAGGCTGAAGAAACACTGGATGAGTCAGTTCATGAAAACAAGTTTTGTCAAGAAAATGAAGAGGCGGAGATTGGGCACCTAGAGCGTCTCTGGGATATGCTGCATTTAGCAGAGATCATTTTTTTTTAAACAAGAAACCAAACAAACCCAGCTTTATGCTGTAGAAGCCCATGTGAAACTTGGAAAGTTTAGTGTTGAATTTCAGAATTATACCCAAGCTGTGGAGGAGTTTCAGGCTTCTCCAAGCCTGCAAGAACAAAATGTGTGAGCTCATGACTGTCTCCTTGCAGAGGCACAATACCAGTTGAGTTTGCCCTATGGTTCCAACTCTCAGTATGATGAGGCAGTGACACAATTTGGCAAATCTATTGAAGTCGTTAAGAAGGGCCTGGCTGTACTAAATGAGCAGATGAAGGAGACTGAAGGACGATTTCCTGAATCTGAGAACAAAATTGAGCAGCTGAAAGCTCTGCTAAGTGAAATTGAAAAGAAGATGATGCAGAAGGGTCTCAGCATAGCAAGAATGTAACCAAACTGGTGTAAAGGCTACTCTGGTGGAGAGCTCTACTTCAGGTTTCACTCCTAGGGGAGTAGGCACATCAGTCTTCATGATAGGAAACCAACAGATGGTGTTTCATCATCAGACTGTATGACTGATATTTCCCAACTTGTCAGAAAGAAGAGGAAACCAGAGGAAAAGCCTCCTCCCCGGAAAGATGTTGGAAAGAAAGCCAACAGTATCTGGAGGTGAATGGAGGCAGTGGGGATGCTGTCCTCAGTGGAATTAAAGTTTCATAAAACTTCAAGCTGAAGCTGATAATCAGGCTGGGAGCCAGACAAAAGCATAGGAGGTAATGGATTCCGCAGCTACTGTAGGAAGCACTGCATGTTGAGAGGGAGCAAAGCCTTCCTCCTGAGGGACAGTGGTTCAGTACATACTGCATTTTTTCACTCTGCGGGGTTTACATATATAATAAAAGTGTAGACAGCAGCAACATACAGAAGAAGAAGAGGACGAAGAAGAGGAGGAGGAGGAAGAAGAAGAAGATAGAGCAATGAAAGAGCATAATAATCATGGATAGACTCACAGAAACATGTCCACAAAGAGAAATCCCATAAGATCTAAAACCAGAAAGCATAATATACACAAAAAGAGCTCTTAAAGTTAAAAAGAGAAAGAAAAAAAGGCCCTGACAAAGCATTATGAGACAATGAATGTCCAAAAATGCCACTTAATTCTTTTTATGTTGGCCATCTACTTCTGGGGATGGGATCTTTCCCTTAAGAGTGATTTGTTTTTCTAGTGAGACCCTATGGGAGAAAACTAATTTTTCATTTGCAAAGCAGTTATCAATTTGAGATAGCTTCGGGTTTATGGGTGGGGGTTTTATCTATCAACCCCCTCAGTATCAGGAACCCAGCTGGTCCAGACCTAGCATTTCCTACATCCTGGGCCACAGGCTCTGTGAGTTCATATGTTCACCTGTTCTGCTATAATTTAGGGACTCCTTTCTTTGGTGTCTTCCATCCCCTCCTCTTAGCAGGACTCCCTGAGTCCTGAGGAGAGGAACTGATGGAAGCATACTGCTTAGTGCTGAGTGTTTCTAGATCTCTCACTCGCCACACAATGAATGGATTTGTGTCTATGTTTTTGGGCCCAGTTCTTCCAGGAAGAAGTTTCTCTAATGATGGCTAGAGCAAGGCACTATGAGAACAGTAGCATGTCATTTGGATTCTTTAATGTTCTTCTTTGGTTTTCATTTGTTCACTTGTTTGTTTGCTTGCTTTCATGGTTGTTTGGTTAGAACAGTAATACTTACTTTTTATCCTAGGTCTTGGGCTATCTAGTCTTTGGATTTTGGTCATCCAAGCAGTGTAGAATAGGGCTGAAAGTTCTATGTAGGTATCAACTCGATTTTCGTGTGCCCAATGAGTTGTGTGGGTGTGTCATCAGCAATAGAGCCTTGCCATGATTTTTGTGGATAGCAGTCTATAGTGTTGGCCACGGCCTGGGTTGTCTGAGGGTTCTCATGGGACTTGGATGACTAACAACTCAATGGATGTAACCTGTTTCTGGTAATGGAATGTAGTTTTCTAACGGTCTCCCAGCCCCATTAACACTAAAATTACATGATGAACATTTTAAATAGCTGTGATGACTTAATTCAATTTGCCTGGGATGGAATAGATACATTAGTATATTTCAAAATCTTCCCCAGTGGTTCTATTATGTAACAATATTATACCATAATGCCAAAATCAATCATTTTCCAAAAACCAGATGGATCAAAAATCACAGTAATATCAGAAATGGTTTGTTTTCTCATTGGAAATAAAAAGGACCATATTTGGATTGAAAAAATAATTCCGCCCAGATTAATATTTTCCCAATTGATTGCTTCACCAAGGAAACAAGATCCTCATGACCTACGAATGAGTAGAAATGTGATAAACAGGTAGCTAGTGTTCTTCCCGTTATACAGATACCAAAGCGCCAGAAGTTTGAGAGGAACAACTACTATACATCATTCAAAAGGGAATTTTCTTCCCTGCCCCACCAGGACACAATGACAAGTGCCCTTTTGTCATGAAAAACACAGGTGCTGCCATATTTTTCCTTTGGTAACAAGAGAGTAACTTCGCGTATCACACTCACTAGTCAGGAGGCTGAAGGCAGAAGGAGTAGGCACCAGCTTGACTGCTTCATGTCCAATGACTTGGGTAGCTGTTGCCTTCAGCGATGGGGCATAATCATCAGTTTGTGGAGATCAACTGCTACCCTTGGCAGTCCTCTGATATGCATGGGAGTTCTCATGGTCTCCCTTTGTCCAACAACTCTTAGATGTAACTAAAACATGGAGACTTCATTTGGTGACAAGGAATGTTCATTTGCGGCTCAATCTCCCTCACTATTTGTCAGTAACATTAGGGTCTTCTTCATATATGCACATATTTTGGGAATCTTCTACTGCATTAGGTTCCCATACAGTTAGGCCCAGAATCAACTTTCTTTGTAATATAATGATATTCCCAGTTAAATGATTAATTATGATTTTGCTTTTTGGAACTCTGATACAGTGTTAAAGGATAGAATGCAAGTCCATGTTACTGATAAAGCAGGTGACTCTGAAGGAAATATATACATGTTTGAATGCTTATATTGTATAGTAGCTATCCTTGGATAAATATGAGACATAGTCATCATTTAATAATTGTCTATTATGATTCAATAGCATAAAATATTCTTTCTATAAGTTTTCTTCTCTTAAAAACATGACTCAAAGTTATTGCTGCATAAGATCATATCTATTCAGAGACTACAAGTTAATGGTAGAACCTATAGTTTACACATTAGTGTGTTTTAAAAAGTGTCAGTGCCTAACTATGCTGACAGTAGTAGAAAGTGGTAAGTGGAGAGCCTATCTGAGCAGTCAACATTATAAAATTTATCAGGTTTATTGTTCAAAGGTTAACCTTAAATGTGACACGGTATCATTTCATAAACATGTAAAAGGTGTATATAGTTCTTATCAAATGAATACCAACTTTTTGGAGTGTATACCTGAGCCCCATGATGATTCCATTAATAGCAATGTTTATATATTTTGCCCCCAAATCACTCTGGTTTTACACAGTTTAAGTTTGAATGTTCTATTTGCTATAGATTTAAAGGCTCTAGTTTTGAAGTCCTGTGTATTAGTGTCATATTGACATGCAGATATAGATACATAATCAAGTGTACACTGTAAAGCCTGAAAGGTGGAAAGTTTTAAAAAAATCTTGGTGGGATTATAATTTGATATCATGGCATACTACTTGGTCATCACCATGTAACGTTCCTTAGGCCTCAACCAAAACCCAACCACATTTAAAACTTAAACCGTAAACAGAATAACCAGAACAGATTCTGCACATATATACTAAAATAATTCTTTTTTTTTAATTCTTTTTTTTTATTATTAATTTATTCTTGTTACATCTCAATGGTTATCCCATCCCTTGTATCCTCCCATTCTTCCCTCCCTCCCATTTCACACTTATTCCCCTCCCCTATGACTGTTCCTGAGGGGGATTACCTCCCCCTGTATATGCTTATAGGGTATCAAGTCTCCTCTTGGTAACCTGCTGTCCTTCCTTTGAGTGCCACCAGGTCTCCCCCTCCAAAGTAGAAGGATCCAGAGTGTCCTAGAACCCTACAAGTAAAACATTATGATAGGCAGATTTGGGCCCAGGGGTCCCGCTCAAACTAAGGCACCAGCCAAGGACAATACAGGTGGTAAACTTTAAACTCCTACCCAGGTCTAGCCAATAGTAAAATAATTCTTTTAGCCCATCTTGATTTTTCCCTTTAGTACCCTAATAATTTGCTATGAAGCTTTAGATGAAGTTAATGTTCTTCATAATATCTTCTTATTGTCTTTTATTGGTACATGGCGAGAAATTGCTGACATTTCCTTTTAAAGTAGGGAAGTCACAACCCACTTATTTTAGATATGTTACCACAAAGTCTTTATTTTCTGCTTGTCACTGCTCTGGGTTGGAGAAAAACACAATTACTGAAAGAGAGGAATCAGTGCAGTAGGCTTTTTCACACTTTACAAATGGTTACAAAGTGATAATTAACAACGTGCTAAATACTAGGTGATAATGCTCAACAGAATAAGGTGAAAATTAATTGTCTGAGATAAGATATCACTGGAATGGTTCATTTCCTTAAAAGCAATTGAAGCAGACAAAAACTGACATTTTCTCCTGTTGAGGAGGATAATACACTATCATCAACTCAATTGAATTGAACCACTCCTAGTCATCACCATCATCTTTCATTCATGCTTCTCTTCATTCAACAAACAGTTATTGAAAAACAACATTGTGTCTGGCATGTTGTTAGATGCTGCAGATAAAACTGCAGAAAGGATAGATTTCTGCTTCCATGATAATTTTACTATTTCAGTTTCTGTCACAATCCATGTCATTACTACTATCTTCAACACCACTATTTTCATCATAATCCCATCATCATCTTTTTGTCGTGACCAGTAGCCCAGGAAATAAATTCTGTACTGATAGGAGAAGCACAAGGAAGAGAAAGACTAAAATACTACTGTGTATGTATAGCATCTGTGTCTTCAACTCATTTTGACACTTTAAAGAGTATGTTTAAAGTGCTATCTGCCTAGGGTGGGGTGGGGTGGGAAAATTTTCTCTTACTTCATCTTTTATATTAGATGAAACATCAGGTTATTTTTATCATTTAACTTTCTAGTTTGCTGGACACTTGCAGCATATTTTCTGAATGGATACTTGGTAAAATAAAGATTCTTCACTTTTTCTATGTTTATAATGTCTGCTAGAGGCACCGATGCATGAACTCAGTAACTTCACTCTCTGCTGAGCAGTGCTCTGTTTGCGATCAGAGCCCTTCTTTCATCATCCCCTTAAGTTCACAATGTATTAACGTAAACATCTCCTGAGCTATTTTAAATGGACTACTTTCCTCTGCTCAGGCTTGCCCTGATGGCATCCACACTCAGTTGTCATTTACACTTTATTGCTATTCACATGACAGTGACTTTTCTAATCAGTCCTTATGTGTGTAAGGTATGGGGAAGTGGAAAACATCCATAATACTGATGAGAATTAGAAACTTGTATTAGGGTAGTGATAATGAGGATGACAACATAGATACAAAACTAAAACATAAGTAAAGACATGTTAAAGTAGTAAAGAACAGAGGCTGAAATGATAAAAATGTTATACAAATAATAATAATAATAATAATAAGACTCTTGTAGCATTCTCTGAAACTCATAATACAGGTAGAAGAGAAAAACTAAGAGGAGGAAGGGGCAGCTCCACTGAGAATATATCAGTAACACCACCACTTGCTAGAGATTAGGGAATTTAGTTTTTCTAGAACTTTAAAACAGTGACAGTCATACAAGGTCATAAAATTCACTTGTCTGTGAGCAAACGGACAAGCCTGCTTAATGGTTCTGTTTTCGAAATACTGAGGGCGAGACTTCAGAGAAGCAGCTGTAAAGAGTAGCTTTTGCCTCTTGAAATAGTTCTGTACTCAAGAGGTGTACCTTTCTGCTTGTGTAGGCATGAGAATGAAGGCAAATTGAGGGTGTGTAAAGCCAGTAGAGAAAACAGAGGTAGAGAGAGGGCCAAGGGTGGACTCTTGGGGGAGTGAGACATTGAAAGACAAGCTTGGTAAGAAAGAGAAAGCAAGCCAGGAGCAAAGCAGGAGAAACTTGGGAAAGCTACAGATTCAGAAGAAAAGATAAGAGAAAATATAACAATAATGAATGCAGGGTCAGGGTAAATGTAAGCTCAATCCCTTTCTTGTTCAGCATTTAATATTTTCGGTGAGCTTAGTTCAAATAGCCACAGGAGATCTGCACAGCTGAGGGCAGATTTCAACAGATTGACAAGCATAAATCTGGACAAGTAGAATTTTATAAGTAATAAAAAAGTGTTCTTTCTGATAATGATGTGCTCGGGTTCTCAATTATGTGTAACCTCTGCACTGAAAGGGGACTACCTTGGTCATTGCCTTGCCATCTGTCCTTGATGTGTCTATTGAAATCTAGCCTTACATGTCACCTACTGGGAGGGAGATATCTGACCATCTGTGCTTCTTTCTTGTTTTCCTCCCCAGGCTAATCCTGTGCCCCTCTTTCTACAAGTTGTCTCTATGAAGAACTCTCTCTCCCTCCCTCTCTCTCCCTCTCTTCTTTCTCTCTCTTTCTCTCTCTCTCTCTCTCTCTCTCTCTCTCTCTCTCTCTCTCTCTCTCTCTCTGAGTGTGTGTGTGTGTGTGTGTGTGTGTATGTATGTGTGTGTGTGTCTGTGTGTGTGAGAGAGAGAGAGAGAGGAGGAGGGGAGGGAGGGAGGAAATGAGGGAGAGAAGACCTATCCCTTGAGAAGCAGTAGGAAGAACTTACAGGATGGGGAAGCTTTCATCGCAGGTTTTCTTCTTGTGTTTCTTTTATGTTAGAATCAGCACTGCAATATCAGGGGTTTTTTGTTTGTTTGTTTTGTTTTGTTTTTGCCAGATGACATTTTTTATAAACTTAACTCATTATACACTGGACCTTGTCGGGTCTAGTGTTGCATATTATATAACCATGGGTCTCTCTTTTTTTTTTTTTTTTTTTTTTTTTTTTTTTAACCATGGGTCTCTTATGAGGCATAAAAAATGCCTTTTAGAATTTCTGCATATACTGACCATAGCTTTGTTATACACACTCCCTTTATTGCATATCGTCAGTCATCCAAGTTTGCATGTTCTGTCTGCTACCTGCAGAATGTTAAGTAGCATGCACAGCAAAGTAAAATAAAAAGCCATGTATCTATTATTCCATCAGCTTGCTGTTTTTTGCTTGAGATTTTATTATCCTTTTAACTTGGCTAAAACTTCTGTGTCACTCTTAACAATGGGTACAGGGGCAGCCTCTGATCCTGTTGCCTGTCTTTGGGTCTCTTTCCCCCTACTGGGTTGCCTCTTACAGCCTCCATAGGAGAAGAATGTTCCTGCCTAGTCTTTCTCAAACTTGATATGTCAAGGCTGGTTGATACCCATGGGAAGCCTTCCTTTTTCTGAAGAGAAAGAGAAGAGGGGTGGACGGAGGGAAAACAGGGGAAGATTGGGAGGTGATGGCAGAGGAGAAACTGTGGCAGGGATGTAAAGTAAATAAATATCTTTTTTTAAGAAAAAAAAAAGCAGCAGTAGAAAGAAAAGCTCCTTAGTGTTTATCCTGTTTCCTTCAGTGTAAGATCCACAGTAAAAAGGTTTTGTATAATATTACTTCTGTGTCTCTACACCTAGAGCAATGCCTAGCATATACATAACAAATATGTATACAAGTAATTGAATACATGTAACATGTTTAATTTTCATTTTTCTTTCAATATCTTTAGACAAAGAAAAATATGCATGCAAGATTATTTTGTCTCTATCACACTCAGTAATAAGTAATCATATCCTAAAAGCGTCAAATCCTAAGAAGATTAAATTGTAAAGAATTTACATACATTTCATAAAATTGCATAAAGAAGATTTCTGCAAAATGCAGCGTGTGTGTGTGTGTGTGTGTGTGTGTGTGTGTTGATACAACAGTTATTTTCATTCACATATTTGTAAGAACAGATCTTCTGTTTATCTACAACCATGTCAGTTTTTAAATTGGCTAAGCAGATCTACTTTTTTCAGAAAGCATGCATATTCTGCAGAGATATTTGAGAGATTATAGTAAAAGAAGGAAATAATGTGCCCATCTGTATAATAATTTAACAAAACCTCATAAAAATTACTGTTTGGAACCATTTTATATTCACCAATAATCTAAAGAATATTCAGCAATTGCCAAAAAAAAAAAAAAAGCTAATTACATCTTTTAAAATTTAAACAGTATGATATGTTTGACTCTGAGCTATTTTTGAGTGTTTAAGCCTCCAATAATACATTTTTAATTTTGATTGCTCCAGTGAGCCATGCAACTTCGCACTAGAGACACCCTTCAGAGAAGTGCTGCTGACATAGTTCACTCACCAGTTGTACTTGCCCTCTTCACAAGTACATTCAGGATAGGTGCTTGTATTTAAATCTGTCTTGCAATGATTGAAGAAATGGACAGTCAAAGACTGGCCCGACTTCAGACCCCACCCGTGGGAGAGAACCAATGCCTAACACTATTAATGATATTCTGCTGTGTTTGTATGTAGGAGCCTAGCATAGCCCCTGTGAGAGGCTTCACCTAGCACCTGATGGAAACAGATGCAGAGACCCATAGACAGAGTTTGCAAAGCCTATGGAAGACTTGGAGGAATGACTGAAGGAGTTGGAGGACTCAAAGACTCCACAAAAAGGCCTACAGAGTGAGCTGGCCTGGACACATTGGGGGCTCACAGAGACTGACCACAACCAAAGGTCATACAGGGGACTAGTGCTAGGGCCCCTGGACATAAGAAGCAGATGTGAAGCTTGGTTTTCATGTGAGTCCCCCAGTAACTGGAGAGGGGCGATCTTTGGCTCTGATGCTTGGCTTTAGATTCCTATCCCCTCACTGGGCTGCCTTGTCTGACTTCAGTGGGAGAGAATGTGCTTAGTCCTGCAGCAACTTAATGTGCCAGGGCAGGTTGGTACCCATGGGGGACTTTCCCACTCCCTGGGAAGGAGACGCAATAATGGGGGGAGGAGTGTGTGTCGGGGCAGACTGGGAGGAGAGGAGGGGAACTGCTATCACTGTGTAGAGTGAAAAACAATAATTTAATGGAGAACAAAGTGTTTAAGCATAGTGGATAAACAAATAAGTATGTAAATGTTTATGCTACAGTAAAACAAAGTGAGTGGCATAGATTCATAACAAAATCAGTAATACTTCCACAATTATTTATAATAATAAGAAAACTACATTTTCTTATATAAATTCATATAATATACCAATGTTTGCAAGTGAGTCATCTCATTTTATACTCTTAATGCTATTATTGAAGGAGTCTTATTATCCCTAATTTCACATGACAAAATGAAATAACAAAACAGTTAAAGGACTTACTTGAGATCCTCCAGTAAGTGACTGTTGTGGTGAAGACATTTAAAGACCCAGTCAGATTAAGTAAGTCCTGAATTCATGCCCATGTGTGAACCACAGAGATAAGCACTAGGGAACTCACAAATAAGCACGAGTAGAACCATAAATGTTAAATACACAGGGTTGTTCCTTCAAAGGAAAGAATGAATAACCTGTTACCTGCCTAGAAGACTAGGGGGCAGACCTGGTTAATAGTCTGGTAATCTTTCCACTATCTGTGTGGCTGAGACCACACCAGATCCTGTCCCAAACCATTGTCATGAGTTTGTCAATCTACAGAACCAATCTTTATGGAAGGTGCCACGTGTACTTTACAAAACCCATCTTTATGGAAGGGGTCACATGTACTTTATAAAGAGTTTTAACAAGTTTGTCTCTAGCTGCTGGCAGTATTTGGGGAAATTCTGAAGACATTGAGGTGTGGGTTAGAAATAAAGCAACTGTGTAGGTCATTGACAGTAAATTTTCATTGTATTTCATCCCTGGTCATTTCTTAGTACTCTCCTGACTTCCTGGTTTGCAGTGATAAGAACAGCATCCCTGATTCACTTGCTGATAACATCTTAGTAATTTGCTGAAGTGCATGGGACAAATAAATCCTGCTCTGAATCCCCTGAAATCATGACCCAAAATAAATAATTCTCTTATGTTTTATTTTTGGGAATTCTGTCACAGGATCACAGAGATATTGAACAAAATGTTTTGATGAATATTAATATTTGTATATACTGACTTATAAATTGATGGATGAAAATGCCACAAATATTAGTCACTGTTATAGGTCTGAGGTCTAGCAGGATGTCTCCGCAGGTAAAAGTGCTAACTGCCAAGCCAGATGGCCTGAATTCCATCCCTGGAATCCACATGCTAAAAATAGAGAGCTGATTACTTCAAATTCTCTTTTGAGATCAATTCATATACTATATATTTCCGAATTCACACACATACACATACACATACACACAAAAAAAAAACACAGAGAGAGAAACACATATATACATACAATTCTCAAAAACAAATTTTAAAAAGAGTAGCAACTCAAGAATAGTCACTGTTAGTGTGTTACCATGTTCTGCTATTATTGTGACTCTGAATATTTGGTTTATATATGATCTCTATTTGTAGTGTAGACTATTAACTTCTGTAGAATTGTGATTCATTAATCATATGTTTTGTTACAAAAGAGCTACATTTTTAAAAATTGCTTCACAATACCATCATTGGCATTGTTGGTAGCCTTCAATGTACTGCTATGCAATTATATTGATAAATCTACAAGAAGACAGCACAGATGGCCCAGTACCCTAAGCCGGTTGAGAAAACTTTTGGCATAAAACAATATTAAGTTTCAATCCTTGTTTATTTTCCCACCTACTACATCACTGAATTTATTAAACCATGAAGCTTCACTGTAGCTCAACTTCCAACTCTTGAAATTGGCACAGCAACAAATCTGCCTAGAGAAGAAGTGAGTGAAAGCATCTCTGTGTTGGTCAAGGCACCCCGGATCATAGTTGGCTTCTAAGTTCACTCCGAGTACCAGCATCAAACCATAACAAATGACATGGTCATGCAACATTAACTGTTGGTCTAGATGACTCTGCAGAACAGCTGTCCTCTTTGTGTTATCTCTGCATCTCAGGTTGCTTCTACCTGGCTATATGCTTCTACAAACATTGTTTCTGGGAAAGAATGGCTTAGAAAATTAGTCACCAAGAAATAAATGAGTTCAGATGGAACTTACCCATATAATATGGGCTTATATTTGAAAAGCAAATCATATGACCATATACATGAGGCTGATATAGTCAGGAATTAAGCTTTTCTGTGGACTCAAAGATAAATGAAATAAATGTATTTATTGGCAGATGTTAATGTGATCAAGCACAACTAGGTAAAAAGTGTTTCTAAAGAATGTTAAAACATAGAATGGATTCATCCAAACACTGTGCACTGGAAAATCTGTATGCAAGTTTCTCCAAAAATGAAAGTATGTCTACCATATGACCAATTGTAGTAGTATTGGTCATTTGCCTATATGACCACAAATCAACATTTTAGAGATATTCTTGCAAGCCAATTTTCATTGCAACATTTTCTATAATAGCTAAGTTATAGAACTCACATAGGTGTCCAACAACAGAAAAATGGATGAAGAACTTATGACATATATATATACATATCTATATGTGTATATACACACATAAACACACACATATATATACATATATAAACACATACATATACGCAATGAAAAGTTTTGTGGCTATAAGACGACTGATATTGTGTTATTTTTAAGAAAATTGATGCAGTTGGAAATAATTTGTATGGTTAACACATTTTGAGTGCTAGCCCCCGTGTGTACAGAACCACGTTTAGTACTGATGGAAAATCATTTCATGAGTATCAGTGTATTTATTCTTCTAAGAATGTTTCATTGTCTGTTGCTTTTATATTTTGCAAATTGGAAAACATTTCCAAAATTAAAATATTATCATAAAGAGACACAGGTAATGAATCCAAAATCCTGGGTCTGATCCTAGGCAGTTAAGTTCAAGAGAAGTTTAAGTTTTACATTTACAAACCTTTGGATGTTATTTCAGTGAATATCTGTATTATTATGAGCATGATGCAAATCAAAATAATTAACCTGCTTGCCGTTGTATTTTACCTTTTGTTACAGACCAAACTGCCCAAAGCCAATAAACTGCGTTTCTCGGTAATGGTATACATTTGGGCAGAAATCTTTCTTACAAATGATTTTCTTTGGAAGACAGGTGTTTGTGTTTGTGAAACTCTCAGTAAGCAGCACGGCAAAGTATGCTGCATTCTGCACAATATGGCTCTTTCTTTATGCAGCACGATGAACCTGTGTGCTCAGTTTTTGATGCTTTGCCACATACTTACAGTTATCTGGAAAAGTTGTATTTTAGTTAACCCTACAAATGAGAAATATAAAAGCAATATTGAAGGTATTAAAGATAGATGATCGCTGAACCAGTATATGCTTAAAATTCAAGACTTTGAATGCTTTTTTAAAAAAAGTACATTTTACATATAAGTTCTGCTGATTTGGCATTTGTTATGCCATTTGACTATCCAAAGACGCAGGGTGGATATTATATGAAATTCTTGACAATTCAAGTAGAGCATAATCTGATTTTGTTTCCCCAAACTGGTCAATAATAAATGAGAGTTAAAATTTAAATCCAAACAGTGGATTGTTCACAGTACATTATTGATAAGGCACGTTATTCTAACATTTTCAAAGGATGATACATTATTTACTGCCTCTGCTAGTAAAAGTCCTAACAGAATGAAAGGATTAGACTCCAAGTAAGACTGACTTGAGTTTGTTAAACACCCGCTATGTAGGAGGTTTTGAATTGGGTAGACAAAAATGTATAACCTTTGTTTTCCAGTGCCTGAGAAAATTATTCTTAAAATCTGTATGTATCTCACAGTGGACTACCTTGTGTACAGACATGTGAAATGGCTTGTAACTATTTCATGTGAATGATTACTTACAAAACGGTTGGTAAAACTCTGTGAGAAACTGACTGGCAACCTTTCAGAGCACCGGAGTCACATTCAACCAGATACAACTGCAAGCCATCAGAATTAGGAAATTTCTCGGGATTTGTTTTAGTGCTTTTTGTATTCTTTTAGACATTTTTTTTTCTTTCTCTTATTTCAATAATGTTATAGCATTGATTAATTGTAGCATGTGAGTGCAGGCAGCACACCTCCATGGTATGCATGTGGAAGTCAGAGTAGAAGCCATGGACCTAATTATCTCTTTCTGCTATGTGGGCCCTTAATGCTAGGGTTACAGGATTGGCAGTAGGCGTTCTTCAACTAAAGCCATCTCACAGGCTCTCATTTCCCCTTCTTTGAGGCAGGGTCTCTTGTATCCCAGGCTTGTTGTGGGCTTCTCTGTAGTCCAGGATGCACTTCTGATCTTTTTTCCCTCTACATCCAGAGCATTACAGGTGTGTTTGCCACTGTATTTGGTACCGGACATAGATTCATTGTTAAGTAAATTAAAAGCATGGTTAAGAAAGATGTAAGCCAAGAAGGAAAATTGGAATCTGTGACCAGAACCATTATAAGTAATGATAAAACATATTGTGATTTTAATACACTTTGGGGGTGGTCTCTTGTGTATGCTAGACTAATATAATTAGCATTTATAATTATTTTACCATAAAAATTGTATAGAGGTGATTGTTGATTCACATTTGGGTTGTAAGAACTAATGGAGAAAAATCTGTTGGACTCCTTATATTCAGACTTAGAATACAATACCACAGACAAGTTGAAAACAATGGTGTAATTCATTCTTCTAATGAAAAATTTCCAGCTTTACAAACATATACATCCGTGTTCATAGAGTATGTGCACTTATAGGCATAGAACATGGTGCACTTGTATGTATGCAAGGCATGCCTTTTCATAAATATAAATAAATCTAATATTTTAATGGTTAATAAGTATATTAACTGTTCCTTTTCTGGATCAATTTCATGACATATTGAAAAGTTACTACTCCAGGGTTTGAACATTCCTATCCAATTAAAAAAATTTTTTTAATTAAAATTTTAAATTTAAGCTAGCATATCATTTCTTTTTGACTGATTTTTCCATATGCTATTCAGGGTTAATCTTGTTTGTTGTCTCCAGAAGTCAACACTTGTTAATCTACTATTCACTATCTATTGTACATTTGCCAAAATTATATTGACCGTATTGATATAGATCATTGAGTATCTGGATTATCTGTTTAACCCTCTGACCTGTATAACTGTGCCTTTTAGTGGTCACAATGCCTTTATGACTGTAAGCATAGTGTGAATTTTAATACAGGCCACGTTGATAGTGCTACCTATTGACAGGGAGTCCTGCATGCATCAACTAGATTGCCTTGTTTGCCGGCGATGTTCTTTTTCTTTTCTTTTTTTTTTTCCCTCGGATTCTTGCTGATAGTTTTTCTAGTGTCTTTGACAGGGAAATTCCTAGCAATAGTTGTTTATGAACTTCAGTTTTTGTACTTTTCAGCTTTGCTTCATGTGCTTTTGATTCTGTTGTTTGCAGCATTAAAGATAGCTATGACTTCTTTTTATTGTTAGGTAACTCCTTTACTGTTTTCTGCAATTATCTACACTCTGAATTCGACTTTAACATCATATTAAACCCATGATTCATCTTCTCTTTTTCTCAGTTCTGGATTTCAAACCCAGATCCTCACACATCCTATACACTGAGAAGTTTCTGATTTTAAAAAGAAATATATCCATATAATATTTTTACTACCCTTTTGTTTTTAACACTAAAAGGTCAGTGAATTCTAATTCATTCAATCATGCTTCGTTATCCACTGTGTCCATGTCCTTTGATTTGTTAAGTTTTGTCCATTCTCATTTGAGATAATTACCAATATATTACCACTCTTATGTACTACTTTGATATTGTCTCTGTCCTTTTTTCCTTTGGTTTTCATTCACTTGTGACTTTATACTTGCTTTTCATGTGGTATTTTGTAATTACATTGGAATCTATCTTGTGGTATTTATGAGTTTATCCTTTTGTGTACTTTTCCTAGAAGACAGTCTTGTAATTTCTGTTATTGTATTTTCAAATCTATAACTGAAACTTTATTCTTTCATATAACACATCTTGTAATTTATGTCCAAAATTTGTTTTTAGAAATCTTTCACCACCTACTTTTATCTAGAGTTTTCCATCATAATCACTTTTATATATCTTTGAATATTACATGGTCCTTAAATCGCTTCCTTGATCACAAAATATAGTATCTAAATCTCAAGGGGAGGGGGGGAATATGTGCTACATACCAAAATGGTCTGTTTTTCCTTATTTCTTCATCCATCCTAATTTTTCTATTTCAGCATTTCATTTCTGTGACAGAGACCTAAAAGGAACAGGTTAAGAAAAGAAACATTTATTTTGGGTCAGAGCTTTTCACAGTTTAGTCCACAGCCGTTTGGTCACATGTGTTTGAGGGAGTTGCTGGGGGAAAGTGTAACCTAAGGGATAATCTGAAGCAAGGCAGAGATAGGAAGAGGCTGTGGACAATTTCTTCCCAAGACCCACTAGTTCAAATGACTTCCTTCTTTCAGCTGAGTCCTACTTCCCAAAGTTTCCAGAAAAAATCCCCAAATATCACTACCAGGTAGGGATCAATAATTTTTATAAGATACTTTATATTAAATCCACAATGTATGTTTTATGTTTTCTTTGTTTTTGTTTTCTAAGTATGCTGTCTCACACACTAGACTAATATAATCTCAAATTTTAGGCCACCTTCTCCTAATAGTATCTTCTAGACCTGTAGTTTCTACTTGTGCAACACAAAAAGAACATAAATCCAAACCAAACAAATCTAAATAAATACAAATTTTCAGATTTGTTTCTAATATTTTCTTTGATGTGGAACTTTTCATAATCGAATGTAAGCAGAGAATTGCTAACATTTATTTTTCACTTTCTCCTTTTGAGATTTCTCTCCATAATCCAATAATTTCTGAGAAATACTTTCTAGAGAAATAAAATTGTCATTGACATTTATCTTCTAATACCACTTCAAAATATGGTTTAATATTCTTTCATGCCACTACGTTAAGTTTTAGGTAAAAAAAAAAAAAAAAGTCACTGATATGTGAAATACTGGTTTTATCAAATATACATTATTTCTCCCTAGTTTCTTTTAAGATTTATCTTATCTTTACTTTTTATCTTTTTTGACATTTACTTTTTTATTTTTTAAATAATTTATTAGGATTACATCCTGGTTGTTATCCCCTCACTTGTATCTTCCCATTTCTCCGTCCCTTCTTCTTTCACCCTATTCCCCTCCCCTGGACTTGTGACAGAAGGGGACCTGATCCCCACCATATGATCACAGCCTATCAGTGCTCATCCAGAGAGCCTGCTTCCCCTTCCTCCATTATCATCTTCATCATGGAGGACTTGAGGTCACTTTCTTGTGCTTCAACTGTGTTTCGATTTCCAGAGATAATTACTTTGGAATAACTGGGTTCTAGGGATGCCATATTATTTTGGCTTTTATTGTTTGTGTTTTCACGCTGGCCTATAGTCATCTTGCTGTTTCTGATGTTTGGTGGTAGTTTCTGGTGTCTTCCACTGGCCATTGAGAGCAATTCGTATGTGAGTGGTTACAGGATGAGACCCCTCACCTGTGAGGATCAGGGAATCCTTCCTTGGATGAGGCAGGTGACCTTGCTTCAGCTCTGGGGGACTTTGCTCCATTCCCTGGGTTCCCAAACTGGGCCAGCCGACCGAAGCTGGTGCTCTGCAACCTAAGATTCAGTCCAGGAGAGTGATGGACAGCCCACTGTCCTGCCTTTGGCTGGGCTATGGAGACCATGCCTGCAGTCACTGGTATCCTGGGGCCTTGGTTCCATCAGAGCGAGTGGGTGAGTACAGAGCGATAGCCTGCTGCATTTGGCTGGGTTTGGTGTGCTTGCCCAAGGCCGATAGTTCAGTCCCAGATACAGAGTCCGAGGTACAGAGCACAAATGCTGCTCGCAGGAGGGTATGCGGCCAGTCACTGGGGACTGGGCACCCATTTTCTATGGTCCAGCTGGTTGGCCCGAGACCAGACCCACCTGTGCTCTTCACCAGGTTGAGTCTTGTTGTCTGTACCTCTCCGCCCTGTCCCTAGGCTCCATTCTGCCACTCACCTACATTGCAGGGCCAGAGCCACCATCTTAGATCCCTAGGTAATCTTGACATTTACTTTTTAAATATTCTTACCCTCTTTTTAAAATTTTGGGACTATAATGTAACTTAATTTCTCCTTTTCCTTTCTCTGCCCCGCAAACTCTTCTAATTACCCCTTCTTGCTCTCTTTTAAATTCATATCCTCTTTTATATTAATTGTTATTGTACATTTATAGCTATATTTTATGCATATGTATTCTTAAGTATAATCTGCTAAATCTGTATAATGTTAATTGTATGCATGTTTTCAGTGCAGGGCATTTTGTGTTGGATAGCCAATTGGTTTATTCTTCATTGAATAAGATTATTATTACTTCTCCTAGCAATCTTTACATGCCTCTTATCTTTTGTGTAAGGTGTAGGTTTTGAGGACCTTTTGCCATCCTATAATATTTGGGGAGTATCTTTGGACAGCACTGCCAACAACTCAAAAGAGAGATTTTCATGACTAGTATTGGGGATTTTGTTATGTAGACATTGATTCTTGGAGGAAGCATTGTCATCCTAAATGAGAAAAGTTCATTTAAAGTATATGTTTATATTTATACAGAATTATATCTATTATAGGCTCTTTAGGTAAATAGTCAATAGTATTACTCCTCTATGACTTTTTCAGATATTCTTATTATTATTTTACCCTCCTTACTTTTTCTTCTCCGTTTATGTCCCCCTCCCAAAGCCACTTTTTTTTCCATTTCCCCTATCAGATCATTTGTATTCTGCAATTAATTGCCCCTTACCTTCATCATTTCTTCTCTTGTATCCTCCCCAAATATTGTCCTCTCTTGTTTCTCAGATCAGGCTATTTGTGACCTGATGTTCTCTTCTGAATTGTTGTCTAGCACTCCTATCTCAGCAATGGCTCAGCTTTACTTTCCTGGATCTATAGTAACTCTGGGCTACATAGTCACATCTGAAGATATAGAGGTAAGAACCTCTGATGAAAAAGGACATGGAAAGTTTGTCCATGAGGATCTGGGCTACGCTACTCAATAGGATATATTTTAGTTCTATCCATTTACCTACAAAGTTCATTATTTGATTTTTCTTTGTAGGGGAAGAATATATATACCATATTTTACTATCTATCTGTAGCGTATATATACCATATTTTATTATCTGTTTGTTGGTCGAAGAGCATTTAGGTTGTTTCACTTCCTAGATATTGTGAAGAGGGCAGCAATGAATATCTGAGGAAATATTTGTGGAATAGGATGTCCAGCCCTTTGGGTATATGCTAAAGAGTGGTATAACTGGATCACACAGTAGTTCTGTTCCTAACTTTTTGAGAATTCTCCACTCTGATTTCTAACCGTGGCTATACCAGATTGCATTCCTAAGAACACTCAATGAAGATATCCTTTTCACCACACCTGCTCCATGATTTGTTATTATTTATTTTGTGGATTTTTTTTTCAATTCTGACTAAGATAAGGTGAAAGCTCACATTTCTTTTTCTTTTTCTTTTTCTTTTTTTTTTTTTTTTATGTTGCCAAATTTTATAAAGCAAACGTCAACACTACATGTCATACACACAAGGAATACTGTTACAGTTTCAGGAGGAATGTAATTCGGATCTGGTTAAGTTGCTCATGTTTTTGTGACCTTGGAGAAAAACAATCCTAAGTAATGAAATCTCCAGGTGGTACCTTGGAAGCCCTCTGGGGTATGAAAGAAGGCCAAAGAAGAATAATTGAGACTAAGAAATACTTACGAAGCCTACTTTAGGGTGAAATAACACTGCTTCAGAAGTAACTACCACGATGGTAGCTTCCCATCACCCTAATGCCAGACTGGAATTCCCATGGAAGCGGGGCTTCCTATGAAAGGGTAGCCTTAGCTGACAGAACCTGCAACCAAGGAATCAAGTGCAGCCCACAAAATAAGTGAGGAAGTTCCTGGAGAATTCTGGCCTTGACAGCAAGCGGTAGGAGAAGCAATCAAGAGGGCATCTTCTTCCAGCCTGGCATACAAGTTTAAGTCAGAATCTGAACCAAATCTGTAAACTGGCCTTACCTTGTGGGTACCTCCACCCTTATTCTGATCTCTGAAACGTGGCCTTGGCTTCAGCTGAAAGCTCACATTTCTTTTGATTTGCATTTCCCTAATAGCTAGGATCAATTAACATTTTTTGAGATACTTCTTAGCTATTTTTTTCTCCCTTCGGTAGATAATTCTCTATTCAGATCCTAGGCCCATTCCATTCTCTCCAGTCCTGCTTCTTTTTCTTCTTCGTTTGTAACAACATTTTTTTTTTATCGGCTTCATTGTATATTCTAGATATCACTACTCTGTCCAATATATAGCTGGCCAACATTCTCTCCCATTCTGCAACTGATTGTTTATTTACGCAGAAGCTTTTTAGTAAAAAAATGCCACGTGTCAATTGTTGTCCTTAATCCTGCTGCAAATGGAGCCATACTTAGAAAGTATATGGTGTTGTCTATTTTAGTAACCCTTCCATATTCTGAAGAA
Source organism: Acomys russatus (assembly GCF_903995435.1). Taxonomy (NCBI): domain Eukaryota; kingdom Metazoa; phylum Chordata; class Mammalia; order Rodentia; family Muridae; genus Acomys; species Acomys russatus. The sequence goes on from NC_067162.1 coordinate 26,788,167, forward strand.
TATGTGTGTATTCTTTGGTCTACAGTGGAATAGTCTCTAAATATCTGTGAAGCTCATTTAGTAGTGCATGATGTCAACCAATTCTGATATTATTTTCGTAATTCTTCATCCAAATGTGTTATAATTCTGGGAAGAAGATATTGAAATTACCTATTATTAATGGATTGATATGAATATCTGTCTTTAAATCCAATAGTGAAATTTCTATTAAATTAGGAACCACTGAGTTTGATACATACATATTTAGGAAAGTAATGTCTTCTTTGTTAACTGTTCTTTTATTTGAATGGGTTTAATCTCTTTATCTTTTCAGAGTAGATTTACTTCTAAGTTCTTTTGTCAATTATGATAACAATTCTTTCGTGCTTCTTGTTTTTATTTTGTTGAAGTATTTTTGTCCAATGTGTCACTCTAAGCCAGTGCCTGTCTTTAAAAAGAGATGTGTTTCTTGTGCACCACAGCTAGATGGATTGTTTTCTTGATCCATTCAATCATCCTGTGCCTTTTAACTGGAAAACTGAGACCATTGATATTTAACGTTACTATTGAAATCTGTGTGTTGATTGCAATATCTTTTTTTGTGTGTGTTTTTGTTGTGTTGTGGTTTGTGTTCTCGGTGGCATTTTGTTTTAGTAATTACTGGTTCTTGTTTTGTCTCACAGTCTACTTCAGCCCAAAATAGTTTACTGTAATTTCTTTAGGTTTTATAGTTGAGTTGGTGGGTTTTTCCAATTCCATCTTCTTTTCACCCTGAGTCCTCTTTAATATTTCTGTGATTTTCAATTCCATCTCCAATTCTAAAATCTTTTCATTCTCATTTCCATCAGCCTTGTGTTTATGTTCTCTTGGGCATCACTCAGGGGTTTGTTCACCTTAAGCTCTTTCTCCTTAATTTCATTGATCTGCTTCTTTTTCTATTCTTTCAATCCTTCAAATTATTTGATGAAGATTATAAGTGTTCTTCTCTGAAAAAATCTATATCCTGGAGTTTATATAGTTAGTTATCATCATTGGCAAACAGTTCTACAGGACTGGTGGTTTCTGGAGAGAAAATACTGGCTTGATCTTTCATATTGATGATATTTTTGTAAGGGGTGTGGACTTATTTTGTAAGTTCTGTGCTGTTAATGGGCAGAGCATGTTTGGGCAGAAGAGAGGCTGTGCCGACAGGCTGGGTCTCCAGATTGAAAATTGCCTGGGTGGAATGAAGTCTGGTGGGCAGAAGGGACTGGATGGAGTACAAAATGTGCTTTCTGGAACGTGGGGGTAGATTTGGCTGGGTTAAAAAGTTGGGCATATCATGGAAGAATCCTGTGGGTTGTGAGCACATATGGAGGATACTTTTCAAACTCTAGGCTCCTTTGCGGTGTTTCAGGAAGAAATAACACCAGTCTGGCACGTTGGTGGAGCTATGCAGGCTGTTGGTGAAAAGGAGTGGATAGTGTTAGATTTCTGAGGCAGCTTAAAGAGACAAAAGGAAAAAGAGACAGAGTCTACTCTTTCTGTAGAGTAGACTGTGTTTTATTGAAGAACACAGTGAGGGAGGAGACTCTCTCTGCAGAGGGTTAAGAGTCTGCAAGGGAAATAAAAAGGCACCAACACATCATTGAAACAGAAATGGTTGCAGCACTCAGCTCACTTGTCCCTCCTGCAATCCCTCCATCTCAGAGGTGCCTGCTCAAGATGAGACAGGCACAATCAAAAAATGGACAAGCAAAATGTAGCAACATCACCTGTAATTTTTGCAGGAATTCCATTTTAAGGATGAAGCGTTCTATCAGACAGGAAGGTCAAGGATACTAAGCAGGCTAGATCCCGGATGGTATGTTGGAAGTCTGGTTATAGAGTGAAGTAACTGAGGATGGCACAGAGGGGCCTGTGTGTCTTATCTTCACTTTTAAAGGGCTAATTTTTGTGTCTCCTGCTATACTTTCTTGGGCTTTACCCTACTTGGTATTTTCTCATCTTCCTGAAACTGTAGATTGATGTATTCCTAAAATAAGGAAAGTTTTTAGGGATTACTTACTCAACATTCTTCCAACTCAGTAGCTTTTTCTCTCCTCTGGTTACTCAGATAATTTGAAAAATGCTAGGATTTTGTTGTCTCATGTGTCACCTCTATGCTACACTTCAGCTCATCCTGGGGACACATTTTAACTTTTTATTTATTTTAAAATTTATTTATTTATATCACTTTACATCCTGATTGAGGTTCCCCCCTCCTCTCCTCCTAGTTCCCCACGCCTCCTCAATTCTCCCCTTTCTTTCTCCTCAGATATGGGGGAGGTTCCCTATGGGTACCATCATGACCTGGTACATTTAGTGGATGCAGGACTAGGAGCATCCTCTCCCTTTGAGACCAGGCAAGGCAGCCCAGCTAAGGGGATGTGACCCAAAGGAAGACATCAGATTCTGAGAGCCCATGCTCCAGTTGTTGCAGGATCCTCATAAATACCAAGTTGTGTGTCGGCTACATATGTGCAGACCTAGGGCTAGTCCATTCATGCTCTCTGGATGGTGGTTCAGTCTCTGTGAACCCCCATATATGCAAGATAGTTGACCTTGTAGATCTTCTTGTGGAATCCTTGACCTCTCTGGCTCCCCCAGTCACTCCCACAACTCTTTTATAGACTCCCCACACTCTGTCTAATGGCTGGCTGTGTGTCTCTGTATCTGAATGCTTCCATCAACTGCTGGGTAAAACTTCTCAGAGGAGTTATGCTAGACTTCTGTCTACAAGCATAGTAGAGCAACATTAATAGTTTCAGGCATTAGTTCTCTCCCATGGGATAGGTCTCAAGTAGGGCGAGTCTTCAGTTGTCCATTCCCTCAGTCTTTGCTCCATCTTTGTCACTGCACATATTTGAAGGAAGGATGAATTTTGGGTTGATGGTTTTGTGAGTGGGTTGGTGTACTTATTCTTCCATTAGGAATCTTGCCTGGCTACAGGTGATGGTCACTTCAGGCTCCTATCCCTTGATGCTAGGAGTCTCACCTACAAGAACATTTCCTAGTCTATATTCACAGAAGCTTTATTCATAATAGCGGGAAACTGTAAACAACCTAGATGTCTCTCAACAGAATAATAGATAAAGAAACTATAGTACATTTACACAGTGGAATACTACTCAGCTACTAAAAACAAGAACACCTTGAAATTTGCAGGAAAATGGATGGAAGTAGAAAATATCCTGAGTGAGGCAATCCAACCCCCAAAGAATATGCATAGTATGTACTTACTTATAAGTAGATATTTGTCAGAAAATACAAGATAACCATACTACAATCCACAGACCCAAAGATGCTAAATTACAAGGAGGGCCCAAGGGAGGACACTTGAATCTCACTTAGAAGGGGAAATAAAATGGACATTGGAGGGAGGGAAACTAATAGGAAAAGGGATTAGGAGTCAGGAGAGTAGGGAGAGGGGGTGTGGGACAGAAAATAAATCCTAGGTGGGGAGCGTCTCTGAGACTAACTAGAAACTTCAGGTTTCCCACAGGAAATGTATGAGGGCCACCCTAGAGAACGCTTTTATTGTTTCTGGTACTATATTATCAGATCCTTAATTGCTATTTGATTCTATTTTATGTGTAACTTTTTGACATTTTTACTTTAATTTATTTCAACTAAAACAATTTAACTGATTATTGAAAACTTTTCATGACTGTGATTTTTTAAATCTACATTTTTGTCAATATGGGAGTCATGCGGGTTTTAGCAAGTATGTTATCTTTTCCCACATATGTGATTTTCTCCCTATTTGGTATTGTGGCTATAGAGTTGCCAACTGGTTTTCCTGGTGTTGTGGTGTTGTCATTGTTATTCTAGCCTTTTAATTTCCTCCTTCCTTTTTCTTCACTTTGAGACAGAGTGTCCTGTAGTCCATACGGTCTTGAACTTTCTATGTAGTTGAAGTCAGTCTTAATCTCTTCTTACTTTTGCCTCCATTTCCAAGTGACAAGATTATGGTCAGGCATACAACGTCACTCAGCTTCTAACTTCTGTCTATTGTAATCTCAGACTATAATATTAGCAGGAAGTCACCTTGTCAGGCTTGGAATAAGAGTCTAGGCTTGCTTGTGAGATAGACCTCCAATGGGAGCCTACTGTTCAGAGATTTTTCCATTGTTGTTTTGTGATGATTGGTCTATCCAATACCAGCATGGCCAGCACTGCTTTTTTCCTAGTGTTACCAGTGGATCCAGTGGCAGTTTTCTGCTTAATTCAGGATGGACTGGCACTAAGTGCCTCACTTTCCTACCCAGTGGCCTCTTTTCTCTGGAAGAAGGAAGAGTCTCAGGCCCTCAGAGCCGAAGACTCTGCATTTCAGGCAGCTTGAATCTGGTATATCATTCTTGCTGAGCATGCCTAGGCACTTCAGAGCCTATCTGTAGAAACAGTTTTCCAGATGCTGGGGTGAGTTCCTTGTTGGGCTGTGATTCAATGCTCAGTGTTGTTACATCAAGAAAGGATGCCTCTGTGGGAGATTTATAAGTAGTCTCAAGCCCATGGGTGTTTCAAGGCTACTGAGTGGAACTGTTTCTTGTAACCTAGATGCCTCTACTAATTCTACCCTCAGGTCTTAATATTTCTCATTGGACTCCTACTCTATACCAGGCAGATATGTGCTTTTCCTGGATACAAGGTTACCACATAGATGCTCCTTTCTGGAGTAGTTAATATGAACTTTACTTCATGTTACCATGAGAACTCTACTACATCCAGGCGAAGCATGGGCCTAATTTGTCCCCACACCCTTTATGACTAGGCTGAACATGAGAAAATGCCAGACTGTGTACTTGGTGGGGTGACCTTTGGTCATGTGATACTTGGCTTTCTACCAATACAAGGTTCCTAAAATTTATATATCCATCCTACTATGCTTTCTCAGATTTTTTTCCTCCAGGTTTTTACAGTGAAATCAAGTAGGAGGAGCAGAGAAAAATAGTCTGTGCCATCTATCTTTAAGTCAAATTCCATAACCCATTTATGATACTTCAGTTGGACAAATTAGGCAAAGAATCACACATTGCTCATTCAGAGTCCCATGGTGGTCAAGGAAGGAAAGCTTAATATAGGTTCTGAAGGTCAAATTTGTTCTTTCCACATCTCTTTATTTGCATGTGAAACTAGCACAATAAACATAAAACCAACAAACCAGCAAAAGATTGCAAGTTCTCAAAAATGGTACTTTAACATATCTGAAAGGAGAAATGTATGTGTTCCTTAAACAGAGTGAACACAGAAACAAATTCTATAAATCTAAAACAAATACTTTCTGGGAAATGCCAGACAAAGACAGTGAAGACAGCTGTCAAGCACACAGGATGTTCTCATTAAAGCAAAGCAGTATTTTGATGGGCAGGTGTTGTCTTGGCAAAAAGACTGGCTTGATTCTGCTACTGGCTCTATGTCCTCCCATCCAAATTGATTTCATGAGGATTAGCACTAAAATATAGGAAAGACACATTTAGACCTGGGTGATTGCCAGATAGCAAGGACAGCTGAGCTGAATTTTGGTCTTCCCAGTTTGGGAAGAGTGAAAAATGGCTAACACAGGTACTTCATCTCTTTCTGCTCGCCATTTGAGATGCAGGCAGGAGGGCAGTCTGGATCTGACAACACCAGCAGTAATTACTGAGGAAACATTTGGTAAGGCTCTGCCTTGTTTGGTTGTCTTCAAATACCAAAGCAAATAATGAAGTGTTTACTAGAAGTGAGAGTTGGGCCTCCCTTCCTTTTCATGCCAATGAGTTCCTGTGTAAGTTAAAGCCCAGCTTATCCAAGCTATTGATGAACTACAAATGGTTCCATATGCAGGTGTGAGGGGCATGGAGGGCAGGTGCTGGTGTATTGGAGAGGGGGAGTCGAGGAATTGCTTGTGTAGTCAGGAAAGGATATTGTGAATGTCTTTCTGGTCCAGGGGATGAGAGATGTCTCAGTACAAATTGGTTTTCATTAGAAATTTTTCCCTTCATAAAAAGGAAGTGTTAGGAGCCCTCTTAATTGAGTAGACAGTGTATCAGTCTCATAATCTGAAGGAAGTGTTAAATATTACTACCAAAAGCTTGATTTTTCTATCGCCAGTAAGTATCAAGGTAAACAGGTACCTGCCAATGTGAAAGAAAGTAGTTTAGTGACCCTTCTTTTCTCAATCAGGATTCAACACAAATTCTGTTCACAAACTTAGCTTGGCTAATAGGCAATGCTCTTGCTCCTAGTGATCTTGGTTTAACAAACACATGACTTCTCCAATGGAAGCGGAGAAGGATGTTGGACAGTCAATGAACACTTCCTGTGTACTAGAAACTCATGAGGGGCTGTGTGTGTAATATTTCCCTGAGTTTCCTTATTCTGGAATGAAATTCACCAGTTGTCACATGAATGATTATCAGCTCAAAGAAGATAGAAAATTTCTAAACTTCTACTCCTACTAAATGAAGTACCAGAACTAAGGTTTGAACTTAGGGCTTCTAATTCAAGATTTAGATTAATGAATGGATTTTCAGCACAGCCTTGTAGTTCCAGTAACAGGAGTCTGAGGCAAGAATATCACAAGTTTTTAATATTACTTTGGCAATAGAATGGATTCCTGTCATCCTGAGAATGTTAGTGCAACTCTGCATTAAAATAAATAAAAGAAAGATAGCTGCGGGTAACTCAGTTTTAGGATAGTGGCTTAGAGAGAGTGGGGCCTTAAATTCAACCTCATGTTATTATAATCACTAAGTAGATACATTCATAAGAATATTTGATGTTTCACAACTAACTTTTACATATTCCTGCTTTTACAATGCTTTTGTCCCTTCTTCTTTGATAATCCCTGAGCCATATACACAAAAGCCGCAATGTGCGTGCATCTGGTGGGGGCTAGACTTCACATGATCTGGTGATCTCAGTATTGTGTCGAGTTCTGGTTTTCTGTCGTGGGCTCCATTTTCCGTAAAAAGAAACCTCTTTTATAAGGGGTGGTAGCTACATGTATCTTTGGGTCTAAGGCTAAGATTTAGAATGCAGTTAGAAATGATAGTGGTCCAGCAAAATAGCAGTAAATCAAAATAGTAAAATCTTCACTAAAGTCCATGACCCTATTAGGCCCGGGAATCTGGCTAGGTTTCCAGCGCCAGGTATTATTTTCTTTCTGTTGACTGGGTCAACTACTCAGCTGCTGGTTACCATCGATTTGAAAGGGCCACTTAATTGCCCTCTCGCATATCTTGTCATGTCGGTAATTGTGTTGGTTTGGGGTGTATATATGCTTTCAAGGTTGTTCTGTACTAAACAACTGATAAGTGGGATCATTTCTGGGAAGCAACACGTCTCTAAGCTGTCGTTGACTGCCTGTAGCTCTTTCTCTGGGGGAAGGAACTTTCCAATTTTTTTTAACACTTCTATATCAACATGTCCATCTACTGTTTGTCCAGGGCACAATATCAATCTCGAAGCCATATATACATCATCAACAAAAATAGACTCAGCAGGTTTCCTCCCCCGCCTCCTCTCGCACTCTCGCACACGCGCGTGCACTACACGGCCGTGCACTACACACACACACACACACGCACGTACACACACACACACACACATCAAATCTATCCACTTGAGAGTGGTGGTAAGGTATCTGGAAGAGGACAAAAGAATGAAAGGAAGAGGGAAATTGTAGTAAAAGTTCTGTAATTTTGGTTTCTTTGAAAAACACAGAAATATTATAAAAATGTGTTTTCATTTTAAGGCCAGGTGTGCAGATATGGCTCTGCTTCAGCCTGTCCTCATGAGCTGACTATCATGTGTCTTGTGCTCTAGCAGAAGCATGGTTTTGTGTGATGTTTGGAATTCTGAGAAATTTTCAGAAAGAGTATAAATTTGAGTGGCCTGAGAAGTGGGAGGTCAGTGTTTGTTGGTCCTTTACGGAGGTTGTTTGTGGCTTGCTAGTAGCAGTGATCAAAGAAGAAACAAAAAGAAAGAAATTAGATTCAGGAAGGACCCTTGTATTAGAAGAAAGCCCGGTATTACATAACTAGTTTTGCTTTTATTAAAAATCTAAGCATTTAAAATTGCACATGCATATCCTTTACAAAATTTATAGCAATACCTAATAATTCTATAGCATATTATCTTCCATAAAGTCTGATTACTTAATCAAAGAATTCCATCTCACATACTTATGCCTATATGTACACACGTATATTGTATACATAGCATATATAAAAGACAATAATGCTGAAAATAATTACTAGCTATTATCTGTTTTTAAAAACCTCATATTACATACTAGATCAAGTGTTGTCTTAGCAATTTATATAAAATAACTTATAATTATTAGTTAACTCAGTAATTAATTTATGCAAGGAATCCATTACTCAACCAACGCTGGTCTTGAACTTGTGATTCTTCTCCGTCTCTTTCCAGGTGTCGGGATTATCAGCAGGTGCCACAGCGCTCATTGCTCTCATTTAACCTCATAGACTAGATAGTGCCTTATCCTGAGATCGTGGGAATTTAAATAACCTAGAATTTTCTCACTTGATATGTAATAATTACTTCCAGGTTGTAAAACTGACCTCATTTTAATTGTATTTAGTTAGGAGGAAACTGAAGAAGTAATTCTGTTTTCATGTGACATAAAAGAAATTAGTAATTATAGTTTAGCATTTAAAAAAAAAACATTCTGGTAATTTTTGGTCAACTAACACTTATTATAAACACATCTCCTAGTAGCAGATTTCTAACTTATTTGCTTCTAATTACGTGATAATAGGCAACATTTGCTTTTAAGCTCTGTGGGTCTGGGACAAATGAATTCTCTTAAACATAGACAGACAATGGAGAGATTTTAAGCCTTTACCATTTCTTAAAAATTGAGCTCTGAAAACAATTTCAGCATGCAGAGCAGAGTTCCTTTGGACAATTAATTTTAAATGGGAAAGGCACTCTGCCTGTGGTTACAAGGCTGATTATGTTTCTAAACGTGTATGGCATTCCTGCCGTTCCTAGTAATTACATGTCAAAGATTTCTACCTTTCTGCATCCCATGTTTGTCATCAAGTCACATATTACTGTTTTGAACATAATCTGTCCACTTTTATATGTGTATAGTCAATGTGTAATCAGAAACTATTGTATTGAATAAAGAGCACCTTGAATGAATAAATGTATCTGTGTTAATGTAAAATCATGTCACATTTTATTTACAGGGGTAATAGGATATGGACGGATGCCTGTTTCAGGGAAAATGCATTGCATTTCAACAGTTACTGGCAGTAAAGATGTTAATAGATGACATAACAAAGGGAATTTTACATGACTTGGGAAATTGACGTGGCATGAGGAAAAGTTAATTTCAGACCTTGCCTCAGTAATCAGATCTGCTGCCAGCTAAAAATTGTCACCTAAGTATATTGTGCATTATGTTATTCAATGCTGATGAAGACACTGACATTCAAAATAGGAATAATTGGGCCTGGTGCTAGGAGAAGTGGGATCTGGTGTGGTGAAAGGACTGCATTTATATCTGACCTTTTGTATGGCTTGCTCAAGGCAACTTGGGGTGGTACCCGTCATGACCAGTAGAGACTAAGAATTCAATACTATTTAAGTAGTCTTGTCAGTAAAGGACTAGAAGCTAAAATTTGTTACAACAGTTCCTACGAACAGGTCTTCACGTTGGAGCTTGCAAAGCAAGGGCAATGCCAGGCAAACCCTGGGGTCTTGCTAAAGCCCACACCAGGATGTGGAAATGCAGGAGGGAAAGAGTAGCTGCATCAGGACTGTCAAGTCATCACAGGTTTAAGTATGACAGAAGGCTTTAATACAACTCAAGATGCTCAGGATGAGAAACATGCTATGGAGACACATTGATGGATAAACTGTCCGTTGTTCCTCTGCCACAATGGAGAGGACATTGTTTATTATTTCTGATCTGTGAATGAGATGTATATCTCAGAGGCAGGAAAAGAATGCTTATATAACTTCATAAGCATATGTAGAGCCTTTGGACTCCACCCTCTCCCCACAAAAGCCTTAGTCAGTGAAGAGATTTTTTTTCAGAATCATTTGAAGTATAATTTTTCTGTTATAAAATTTACAAATTTTAAATGTGTATAGTTCAAGGAGATTTAGCAAATATGTGCATAATAAACCCATTATTACAATCAACATTGAGAACATTCTTGCCAACTTGTAAACCTTTCTCGTTTCTCTTACAAGCAGCTCCCCAACAGCCCAGAGCCTCAGGCAAAATATCATTTTTCTATTCTGAAATGTGACTTTGAGAGTGCTATATAAATCGGATTGTATATAAGTCTCTTGAAGTGACTTTTGCTCAGTACATTGTGTGGAGATTCATCCATGCTGCCACGTAAATCAATGTTAAGCTTCCTTATATTGCGGAGGAGCCATCGGGCATACACACCTTAATTCAGACCATACATTTACCCACAAAACAAACAATAGAGGTTTCATGTCTCTATATTTTTGGTGCAATGAATAATGACATTGTAAACATTCGTGTGTGTGTGTGTGTGTGTGTGTGTGTGTGTGTGTGTGTGTGTGTGTAGACACATGTATTTTTCCTAGATAAATATCTATAAATTTTAGAAGGTGCTATAAATGTATGGCACTTAGGCACTTGATGTTTGATGCTTAAAATACTGTGTTTGTGTTTGCTTGTGTGTGTTATTACATATGTGCCAGTGCTCACAGAAGCCAGAAATAGGCATTGCCTGTAATGAACCTGAAGTTCTGGGCAGCTGTGAGCCTTCTAACATGGGTCCTGTGGAACTGAACTATGTCTTCTAGAAATGCAAAATTTCTCTCAACCATTGAGATATGTCTTCAGTTCTTTGATCCTTTTAATTGATGTATAGGGCCACTAAAAGTGTTCAAATATTTTTTATTCTACTTCTGAGTTGCATCCCTAACTACAGCTTGAATTTTCTGCATGAATGTGTGGGTGGGGGTGTTGATGTTTACGTATCTGTGTGTTTTTTCTAGTGTTTGAGCACATGGATACAAGATGTTATATGCAGGGAATAGCAAATGTTGAAGGCTGATGTTCTCCACAATTTATGTCTACCTTACACATTGTGGCAAAGACTCTCCTTTAAATGCAGAGCTCTGTGGTTTTGTTAGGACAGGGGTCACCTGTCTCTACCTCCAGAACCTACATTATTTTCCAACCCCACACCCTGCCCAGGTTTACACGGGTTCCAGGATGTTAGTTTCAATTCTCGTCCTTGTGATTTGATTCCCTCCACTGAGACATTTCCCCCGTATCAAAATTTGAATTTTATATTTTTCTTTTTTTTTTTTTTTTAATTTTACATCTTTCAATTTGGCCTATGTCCTTAAACAGTATTTTTATTATTCTAAAGATTCTCTGGCAAGACAAGTTAACTCCTGGCAACACTCAGCCTGCCTCAAAGAAGAAGATGAGCATCAAAGGCCCTCCTTATGGAGTTGGCTACAAATGTGGCAAACAAGCCACTAGGCAAAATGTCCTCGTTTCTGCCACACACAAAATTCTGCCTAAAAAATGGGCAAGTTTAGATGCAGGCAGAGTTGATCGCCAAACTCTGCCAAGATAGGTTAAGTTCTCAATAGTTTGTGCCTCACAAATATGTCTGTCAGATATATTGGGCCAGAAGGCTGAATATGATGCTCCAACATTATAGAGAGTGTTGGGTGACTGTCCCAGGCAGTAAACTGTCTCAGTTTTTTTTTTTTTTTTTTCATTTTGGAAACTGCTAACCTGCACTCCGGGTTCACTCAGGTATTTAAGTTTTATCCCTTCTCAAGTCTCTAATGGGTTTGAAGATCAGATAGTTTAGTCTTTCAATTAAGCTTAGTAGTTTAGGAGTTAAGGTGTTTTCAGATCAAGATAGATGTTTTAAGTTAAAAGAGATGAGATATGATAGATATTAATCTCCATTCAGAAATTTAGACCCAACAAGATAGGAAAGATGTTTACTTCAAATTTGCCAAATACAAATGGCCAAATCACTATGAATGTAACATTTATCTAATTCTTGATGGTCTCATGGCTCTTTCTGCTGTATGTAGTTTATTTTACTCTTGTGTAATAATATAAATGTATATGTTAAAAAAGAAACAATAATTTTTTTCAAAACAAAATCAAAAACAAAAGTGGAGGGGATGGTGTTACTGTTTTGTTATTCAGTCCTTATAGTAAAGCTATCTATGGTTTTGTACCATACTCAAGATAGTAGGTCTTTATGAGTTTGTTTTTCCAGTTTCTCTCATAAGGCTCATAGAGTTGTGTGATGCGACATTTTCAGCATAAATAAAATATATACACCTACTCCCCGCAAGACTGGGAGCCTATGATAGACCAAAGTACAGTTATCAGAAACTTCAACTTGTGATCCATGAGTTTTTTGGGGGGGTTACTTAAAGGGATATGGGTGGGGGGTGTTACTTACAGGAGCAGAAATGACTCAAAGACAGATGCATCATCAAGAATATGCTAGCACATGTGACAGTTTACAAAAGCTGGCAACCTGGAGCACATTGTACAGACCACAGGGAGCTTGAAAGATTGTAGATTGTCATTTTCAACTGACATAGTTAGCCTAAACCTCTTTCAGGCAGCTGGGCTGTTTTCTGCTTCCTCCAGGCAGCGGGGCTGTTCTCAGAGCTTTCTTTGCAGCTTGTTATGCCTAGGAGTGATGGTCAGCAATGTGGCTTCTTTACTCGTGGGATAAAGGGATCTCAGGAATCTGATCAGTTTCAGGGACTCTCTGAAGCTATTTTTTAATTGTTCCCCTCCTTGCTTAAGATGAGTTCCTGAAGGGTAGAAAGTATCATCTTGGAGAAAACTCTCACACAGCACATTGCTAGATATCTGATATTATCTTACTAATGAACTTTCTCTTCTTGTTTGAAAATTCTCCTTTACTATGGCTTTAGTTTGTGTGGCGGCAATATCTTGTGCTTCCTTTCGGTTGTTGGTTTTAGGATTTTTTGTTTGTTTGTTTGTTTGTTTGTTTCTTTGGTTGGTTGGTTGGTTGGTTGGGTTTTCAGACAAGGTTTTACTATATAGCCCAAGATGTCTTGGAACTCAATCCGCAGACCAGGCTGGAACTCAAAGAGATTTGTCTCCTTCTGTCCTCCAAGTACTGGGATTAAAGGCGTGCACCACCACCTCCTGGCCTGTGCTTCCAGAATAGAGCTAACATTTAACAGAACACTAGTTTTTAAACATCTTATATGTTTTTCCTTTGTAATTTTTGGCACTTGTATTTTCCTTTGTTAAATGATTAATGATGTCGAACATGATGTGTCTAATTATAACAATGTTTCATATTTTAATACAGAATGAATAGACATTACTGTTTCCTCTTCCATGCTTGATGGGCTTTTAATTGATATCTGGAATATGTAACATAAAACTTCAAACACAAATATATAACTCTGTATAATATCTCACATATCTACTCTGTAATCTCAATCTAAAATTGAATAAGTGGCATTCCGGGTATTTTATATCAAAGTATAGTATGTGAATTTATAATATATGCTGAATAGCTAACAGTCCAACTGGAAAAGACATTTTGATCTAACTCTGTATTGATGACAACTGAACTTTATTCCCTTCTATTATTTATTTATTTATTTATTTATTTATTTATTGAGCCAGGGTATCTATGAGTTAAGGCTGGCCTGGAGCTTGCTATGTAGATTAGGCTGACTTCCAACTCATAGAGATGTGTCTGCCTCTACTTCCTGAGTACTAGAATTAAAAGCATGTACCAGGCAAACAGCACTCACTCACTGTTATTCATTATATTGTTTCAGATGGTTTGATAGTCCACAGACTAGTTTCTGTCTCTGAATATTTTAAATGCCATTTTTTTCTTCAGTGACAATATATTTTGAGTGCTGTTCTTCAGATGATACATTCATATTAGGAAATAATATCTGTCCCGGCAATTTTGTCCTGTACAGTCAAATTTTGAGTTAGGAGTATTCTGGGAAGTTGTTTCTGAAACAGAAAGCCTGAACTAACACAATTATATTTAGATGTGATGGCAAATCACAGAACTGCATTTTATTTAAACATAAATTGAATGTTTCTCCTTAGCTGGATGACAACAATAGCCATTGCTACAGTAATGTCACCTAACATGAGACAAAGTATGGCACAAGGCAAGTTCAGATAGGAGAAGTTTTCTAGGTCTCTTGTGGTAAGATATTTTTATTTAGTAAATTACTGCAAAGAGTAGAAGCCTACGTACATATAAAACAAGAGCAGAAGACAGAGATAGCCTGTGGGTCTTTGTCGTGGAAACATATGGGCAACAACTCTAAAGTGAATTTATTAGAGTTTAGAATTGTCTGTTTTTACACCTGACATCCAGGAATAAATCTAGTTTCTTTAATGTGGCAGATGCCCAAATAAGCACTGAGTGCTATTTTATTTTTATGTTTTAATTTAAGTAACTCCAAGGCTAAGGACCTAGAGATAGCACAGTGCAAGAAAGGCATTGCATATGCTTACAAGTCTTCTTATTATAAGAGGTGGTAAGAAGAAGACATCCAGGTCTCCTAAATTCTGAGGCACAAACCACATGTTGGGTTTATTTTTTTCATCTTTAGTCATTTTGTTCTCTCCCAAAGTTGAGCGTGATAATGTAGTCATGTTCACATGTTGTAATTATTTCTGCCATTTTAACATTCAACATTCTTTTAGTGGGTGTGGCGATCGAGACAGGGTTTCTCTGTGTAGCCTCGGCTGTCCTAGACTCACTTTGTAGACCAGGCTGGCCTTGAACTCACAGAGATCACCTGCCTCTGCCTCCTGGCGTGATTACTCGACATTATTTTGCTGTTTCCATTGGGTAATGAAAAAAAAAATTACCTGTGAAAGTTGAGACAGTTTGGCTATTCTCACTTTGTGATAGGGAGCTAGAATCCTTCCTGACTAGCACTCAAAAGAAAAGCCATATTCAGCAGAGGATGCAGGGACAATTAAACTCTCTTCTTCCTTCTCAACAGTAAACATGTATGGCATATGCCAAAAAGCAAATAAAGGGACATGCAATTTTCTGGGTCCTTTGGATAATGATTATCTATAGATCTTGAGTAACATGTTAATGCTACTCTGATTATCATCATGCGGAACAAATAACCTGTATTTTATCTATTGGCACAATGAGGTCTGTAGGCTCTTTATCAGTAAGTTGTTTAAAAACTGTCCTTCCCATCACTAATAAGCCTATAATTTCTTGTAAATAAGGAAATATGTTGAGGAGAGAAAAAAAAAAAAGAATTCTACAGGAGAAATGGCACAATGTCAAAGTTAAAACTAAGTAGAACACAGGCTACCAGGATGAGACTTGATAGGCTGTGACCATATAGTAGGGGAGGAGGTCCCCTTCTGTCACAGACCTACGGGAGGGGAATAGGGTGAAAGAGGGAGGGAGGGAGGAGCAGGAGGATACAAGTGAGGGGATAACAATTGAGATGTAATCTGAATAAATTAAATAAATAAATAAACCAAAGTAACAAAAAACAAAACAAAACAAAACAAAAAAAACAAAACAAAAACAAAACCCTAAGTATCAGCGATTGCCAGCATCATAGTAGTCCCTGTATATTTTCATCTCTTAGATGTTAGGTTGACATGACATTTGTAATGTCCATTTCTGATGCTGCCATTATATTTTACTATGTTGGACTAGCATCATCTCTAAAAAGACAGATATCAATATAAACAGCTCAGTGTATCTTGGCCTCCTTTAAACTTTGTACAAACACAATTTTAAGAAATTTGTTCTTAATGACTTTTACCTTTAACTTATTGTAACTGCTTTCATTCAATGGTTGTATATAGTTGGATTTATTCATTGTAATGTTAGACAGTTTTCAAAAACTCTCACGCTGCTAATGATTATTTTGGGGGGGTGTTAGAATTTGGTTACTATATAAAACGCTGTTATAAGTACTCATGCATAGACCCTAATGTCTAAAGCAAAAACAATATTTCAGTCGATATTCCCAGGGAATATGCCATATCATACCCTGTGGGTCCATGTCTGGCACAATGTTCCAGTCAATGTTTGCTTCCAGAGGGGAACAGGAACCTTATGGCCAAAGGTCTGGTTCCTTTCTCAGGAGCAGATTACAGAGCCCCTATGCTAGGCAAGGTTCTCAGTCTCACCAAGGGAGGTAGAAATGAGTTTTTCACTGGGTGTTGCAGTTAGCTCTTTTAGAATGAAATTGCTGGTATCAGACAGTGGTAGGAACTCACGAGCTTCACAAGCCCATGATAATACCAAAAGTGCTATAGCCCTTTGTTAAGCTGCTGTGTGCTAGGCAAGGCAGATGACGGAGGCAGGTGCCCCAACCCTGCCAGAAGGTAGGTCAGCTGGGATGCAGTTCTGGCAGCATGCAAGTCAACCACTGCAGAGGCAGTTCCGCACACCAGGGAACAGGGGAAGTCTGTGGTGGTTAACAGAACATGGTGAACTGACTGGTAGTCAAGCCCAGGAAGTGATTCCTCAGAATCTCTTCCTTCCCCAGAATAAGTGATGAATCCCAGATGATCATGGTGGACTGAGAGAGCAAGCCAAGCTTTATTGGTGAATCAGAGACTTATAAACCCTGAACAGTTGGGAGGGGTTTGAGGGTGAATGTCTCTGATTTGCTAGGGCTAGAAGTGCTAGGGATACTTAATAGACATGTAACAAAACTGCCCTATCAAACGAGGGAAAAAGCAGTACCTAATTATCCTATGGGTTGGGGAAGATCTCCAGAAAATGTCAAAGGTCACTTGTTGAAAGCCAAGACACCAAGATATCTCATTAGTGAAGGGTGAGTATCTCTAGCAATCTCCAAGTCCTTGGTAAATAGATTTCTTATCAGGAATGAACTGGGATCGCAGTCTCTCTACTGGCTATGTGAAGCTCTTTAGAAATTTCTAGTATTCAAGCAGAGAGGAGTCACCTCTGAGAAAGGGAGTATACTGCTGTATTCTGAGCTCAGGGGCTACCCTTAATCCCCAGACTTCGAACTTTCCAGAAGAGCCCCACAGGATGATAAATTAACCTGCTGTGTAAGAACTGGAACTTGCCCAATGTCTCCTTTCTCTCCTTCCTCTTTCCATCCCCTTTCCTCCTCTCCCTCCTCTTTTTGTCCCTCCCTCATACAATCCTTTCTTCTTCCTTCTGCCTTCCCTTTCTCGCTCCCTTCTTCCTTTTGCCTTCTTTCTTTATTAACTTTCTTCTCTTCTTCCATCGGCTCTTCTCCTTCCCTTGCTCACATATCCCTGCTTTACTGCTTTTTTTCCTACATTCTAGCTTCCTCTCCCCTTATTCCTCCTTTCCTTTCATCTTCCCTTCTGTTTCTTTACTCTCTCTTTTTCCTTCCCCTTTTTCCTTCCCTTCTCTTTTCCTCTTTTCCCACTTGTCCTCCTTCCCTTCCTTTCTCATTCCACCCTCCTTCTTACTCTGTTCTCTTCCTCCTTTCTTCCTTCATTATTCCTCCCTGATTCCTCCTATCTCCCTCCATTTCCTTCCTCTCTCTTCCTAAATGTTCATTTTTCCTTCCTTCTTACTTCTCACCTTCCTCGCCTCCTCCTCCCCTATCCTCCTTCATTCTTTCCTTTTCTGCCCCAACTCAGTCCCTTCCTATCCCTACTACCTTTCCCTTTACTCCTTATTTTCTTCCTCCCTCCTCCTTTATTTCATCCATCCCTCCTCGCTCCATCACTCCTGTATCAGGGCTTATATTTGCTGTGAAGAGACACTATGACCATAGCAACTTTTATAAATAAAAACATTTGAGACCTGCGTTGCAGGATATTTGATCCCATTGCAAACCCGAAGATTGTGAATGCTAAAAAAAACTGTTTCTTGTTTGGTGTGGCTCAGCACTAACACACATCTTAACCCAAGAGCCTTCAGTTTACTGTCAAAAAAAAAAAAAAAAAAGTAATTGATGTGTGGCTCAGCCCTAGCATACACTTGTAATACAAGAGCTAATATAAAGTCAACCTAGGTTTTGGCTTTTGGATTCTTGGCTTTTTCCTTCTGGGACATCAGCTGAGTAGGAAGTTCAGCTTGGTGCTTCCCCTGACTCTCTGAGCTAGTAAGCTTTTGCCTCGGCATCTGGCTCTGAGTCCTTATTAATAAAATTGAACATTGAGATTTTACTGTTTTAAAAACAATGGACCTTACATACTTTTCAGAGGTATAGTCTAACAAGGCCACACCTACTCCAAAAAAAGAAAAGAAAAAGCCAGATGTCTTAATCCTGTGGAGGCTCTTTTCATTCAAACCACCTCCCTTCCCTTCCTTCCTCCTTTAATTTGTCTATTCCTCACTTCGTCCATCTTCCTTCTCTCCTTTCCTACCCCATCACTCCTTCCTTTTTCCTTCCTATCTGTTTCCACTCCTTTCTCTCCCACCCCATCTTTACCCCTTTCTTTACTGCCATTTCTCTCCTTCTTTCTCTTACCCATCCTGTCTCAGTTCCTCATGCTTCCCCCTTCCTCCTCCTTCTCTGTCACCTCCTTGACTCCCTTCTCCTTCCCACATCTGCCCTTCTTCTTCCTTTGCTTTATTTCATGACACCCCCTTCTTTTCTTCTTCTCCTATCCTCTGTCTTTGTCTTTGTCTCTGTCTCTGTCTCTGTCTGTCTCTCTCTCTTTCTCTCTCTCTCTCATTACCATCATTAACATGGTTATTATTTATTGCACTGTATGTTATTTGAGGAAATAGTCTCTTTTGAGTACCTTCTTTTTTTATTGAGTACATATTATCCCAAGAATGTGGATTACAGAACTCAACAGGCATACTACTTTGGTTGAATCCTCCTTTTCAATCTGAAAGTAAGATCAAGCTGTTACATGTTGAATTAGAATCCAAAGGGATATAGATCAATGGATATTGGATGAATACCTTTCCACAAAATGGAGTAGTAGTTCCTGCAGTGGAAGGACAGATGAACAGAACTATAGGCAATTAAATAATGCACTGATGCTTGTATAAGTTTTCACTTCTATGTCATTCCACTACACAGTTTCTATTTTGTGTTTGGATAATTCATATCAGTCTTTAAATTATATAGTTAGGTCAAAGTCATGTCTAAGATATCCATTTAATTATTAAATGTGGAACTTCATTATATTCAGAAGTCTTGTGGTAAGTTATTATGACACACTAACAATCAGCATGGAAATATAATGGCTCCTATAATGTGCCAATAAACACTCATATACTAATGTGACTTGCATTTCTCAAACAGAAAAAAAATTGTCCTCACAGAAAGGATAGCATCAAATATCTTGTACAAATGCAATGAGGTTAAGAGAGTCTGCATTTTTTTTGATCATCAGTCATGGTTTTTCCTAAATGCAAAACTACTCTGTGTAGTTAAAGCAGCATCATAGTGCTTTAAAAAGATTGGCCTTCTCAGGTATTGAAGAAATGCTATCAGTTATATTCAAGAGACAGCAATGGGCTGATTTATATCTTTCCACATTTCATGTCTACGCAGAAAGTCATAGTCCAAGTTCAACTAGGAATAACTCTGCTGGCATGTGGAAATGACATGATTAGAGCACTACCGCTAAGACATCAGCTGGAATGGTACTACAAGTGGGACCATTTGAAATAGCAATAGATACAAAGGAAAATTCACATGCAAACATATGCATGCACACACATGAGGAAAAAGAGAAGGAGAGAACGTGGGAGAGGGAGAAAGAGAGCGGGACAAAGAGAGTCATTCCAAATGAGCAACATCTATTATCAGTTAGAATTGAAGAATTTTTGTAATATCTGAAGACTGAATAAAACGGTGCAGTGTAACTGTTACGATAAAGCTACTATGCAAAAGGCAGAAATGCAATCTGAATTACCCTTTATTCCTGGATTACTGCATTGCTTCGTGACATCAGACTCTAGTAGAGTCGCTTCAAGGATTATTAACTACACAAAGACCATTCCGTCTGTAAGGAAACTTTTAAACATAAAACAATGAGGCAAGTGAATGTAAGTATCAGAGTCAGCTAAGATATGGACTCTAAAATACTACTGGGCTTCGATAAAATACTACTTGGCTTCGATAAGTTATATGATAAGTAACCTGTGATATTTGACATATTCAAACTTTGAATCTTATGATGCTCAGTCTGGCCTCAATCATGATACGTATCTGAGTGTGGCCATGAAATCTTGATTCCCTCTGTTACCTTCCAAGTGCCAGGATCTTGGCTTGCATCACCATACCCAGCTCGAACACATTTAAAATAATTCTTCCAGTTTCTTAAGATATTCATTCCTTTTTTTTTTTTTTTCAATAATTGAGTTGCCAAAACCAAAGTTCAATGGAAATGAATTTTTCTACAAACAGTGTTCTTAATAATTCATTTCCCTCTTTATCCTTTTCCTCCCTATCATTAATTCCCTTTTCTGTCTTCTTCTCTTTGTTTTTCTTCTTATTATTATTGTCACTGTGACTTAACTCTACTCTCTCAAAGTGCCCAACCCCTCCTTATCACTGACAACATAGATTCCTCACTTCTTACATATCAACTGGATACCTGACGGCAAACTGTTACTTTTGAGTTCATTTCTTTTCTACTTCTATCATTTTATACTTAATTTACCACACCATCAAGTGTGCTAAATCGGGGACCCATATAAAATTCTCCTGCTGCTCTCATCTAGAGTCCCAAAGTAGAAGGATTCAGAGGGTCCTAGAAACCTACAAGCAGAACATTATGATAGGCAGATTTGGGCCCAGGGGTCCCGCTCAAACTAAGGCACCAGCCAAGGACAATACAGGCAGTAAACTTTAAACCCCTACCCAGATCTAGCCAATGGTCAGAACATTCTCCACAGTTGAGTGGAGAGTGAGATATGACTTTCTCACGTACTATGGTGCCTCACATTGGGCCATGTCCCCTGGAGGGGGAGACCTGGTGGCACTCAAAGGAAGGACAGCAGGTTACCAAGAAGAGACTTGATACCCTATGAGCATATACAGGGGGAGGTAATCCCCCTCAGGAACAGTCATAGGGGAGGGAAATAATGGGAAAATGGAGGGAGGGAAGAATGGGAGGACACAAGGGATGGGATAACCATTGGGATGTAACAAGAATAAATTAATAATAAAAAATTTTAAAAAATTCTCCTGCTGGATATGGTATAGTTCATGATGGCTTTGATGCCTCTTCTCAGAGCAAAATGCTAACTTTGAAAGTGTAGAAAGAAATCTGTGCCATCTAGCACAGAACCAACCACTAGAAGCACTCACTGAAAATGCAGTGCACATACAAGGAACCCAACCAACTTTATCCATCAGTGTATGACCTTAGAGTGGATCTTTTACTTGAAATCTCTATTTCCATGTGAATATCTGTCTCATGTCAAAGGAGACTTACGGAATCAGTCCTATTCTCTATTTATTGTGGAATTTATATAGTTATTGAATAGAACGTTGTGTAGATTAGTTTTAGTGAATTGAATATAAGCTAGAGCCAACTGAGAGAAGACAACATGGACTGAGAAAATGCATTCATTAAAAAGGGTTGTGGATGGGGCCTATAATCCCAGCCCTCTGGGAGACAGAGGCATGCGGATCTCTGTGAGTTTGAGTCAGCTTGGTCAAGAAAATGAGTCCAGGACAGCCAGGGCTACACAGTGAAACCCTGTCTTGAAAAACAAACAGGAAAAGAAGAAAAAGAAAAGAAGAGAAAGGGTTGTAGTAAAGCATGTAGGGCATTTTCTTTCTTTCTTTCTTTCTTTCTTTTTTTTAAAGATTTATTTATTTATTATGTATACAGTATTTTGCCTGCATGTCTATCTACATTCCAGAAGAGGGCACCAGATCACATTATAGATGGCTGTGAGCCATCTATGCTTCCTCTATGTCAGGTTCTGACTCTACATTCCTGACCTGCTTGGGTTCCTGTCTTTCCTGCCTTTGATAATGAACAGTGATGTGGAAGTGTAGTAAAAACAAACCCATTTCCTCCCCAACCTGCTTTTGGTTATGGTGTTTCATCAGAGCCATCAGTAACCTTAAGACATAAGCATTCTGAATTTTACTCCGTCTCTTTTCTAAGTCAGGCTTGACCATTGCAATTGAACATAAAGGTCTGAATAATTGAAAACTGAACACTAATTGCACACAGGTAAACACACGTGAAATTATTTGTCATGGATAACATAGAGGTTAATCTGGCAACCAAGTATTTCATCTGTGTGTAACTAAATGCTAATGTGTTGCCTTCTTGTAACACAAGAGCAGCCTGTTGATTCCTAGCACTACCAAGCATCTACAAAAGATCATACTTAAATTAGTATCACTAAACTCAGCCAGCCCTGTAGCTACCCCCAGTACATTACCCTTTGCCAATTATGGGACTCATCTGTTCTTCTTTGCCATTTAGTTATTGAGCTTTTCTTGGCCAGGCACGCCACCCAGGGCCAGCCTGGGCATGAAGCTATCTGGCCTTCATTAGCTGAATCTAATTCATTCCCTGAGAAAACACCCCCAAGTCATAAAATGCATCTGTGTGTGTGTGTGTGTGTGTGTGTGTGTGTGTGTGTGTGTGTGTGTTTTTTAATTAGGTCATCTGATTGAGCAGATGCTGATGGCTCCAGAAAAGGAGTGTTTCCCCTCGCCAACCTTAATTTGTACCATTGAAGTTTCAGTCAGAGCCCATCAACAGTGCTATTTCCACCTTTTAACATGGTATTTCAGAGCACATAATAATTTCTGTATCTGGAAACCTGAAAGCACAGTGATTCTTATTTACCATGCCCCTGCTTCAGAATCTATAGGCAAAACGTTGATATATTTGGCTCTATGTCTTATTCCAGTATCTTATCAGACACTTCTTAAATAGAAATTTCTACACACTGGTTATCACTGGTTCATTACTGGGTTCTGTCTCAAGTAGTTTTCCAGTTCTTTAGACAAATTGGTTTCAGAGTTTTGATAGTAATAACTCTCTAAACTGAGTCTTCAAAGTACATGTGACAAAAAATAGTGCTTTCATTGTTTCTTACTTATGATATATAAATTTTTTCTGATAGTTTCCAAATATAGATATTTAATGTATGGTTAATTGGTTAGTTTTATTTTGTATTTTGCAATGAAAATGATTGAACATAAAGCCTCACACATACTAGGTAAGCATTCTAACATTAAACTATAGCCTCAGCTCCCATTTCTTTATTATTATTATTATTATTATTATTATTATTATTATTATCATCATCATCATCATCATCATCATCATCATCATCATCATTATTTTGGTTTTTCTAGACAGGGTTTCTCTGTGTAGCCTTGGCTGTCCTGGACTGTCTTTGTAGACAAGGCTGGCCTCGAACTCACAATGATCCTCCTGCCTCTGCCTCCCAAGTGCTGGGATTAAAGTTGTGTACCACAATACCCAGCTCCCCATTTCTTTTTTGATTGACTCTTTTACTCACCCTATTTAAAGGTAGCTGGTCAATTGTTCAAATATCTGACTATTGTCAGAGACACTATTTAGACATTTTAGATATTTTAAGACAAAATATATTCCCTTATAACTCCATTTCTCAGCTGATTGTGGCATCTCAGGAGATTCATATATGCGCCCAGCACTTTTTCTACTCTGAAGAAACAAACAAAAAGCCAAAATACACTATTTCCATAGTTATTTTCTTGCTTTGTTCACAGTCAGGTGCTCACTGTGTGCTCTTCTCTCCACAGGCTTGGGAACACTACCTACGTATGACAACTCTTCAACGTCATCAAGTAGGTACAACTAACCTTCCCTTTACTTTGACTTTATCATGATTAACTCAAAGAAGTAGTGGAGTGCTTTATGTTTTGTTGCTTAAAAATCCAGGAGATGAAAATGCCTTGCTGGTGCTCATATGCCAACTTCCTTTTCTAAAACTATATTCATGCTACAGGTCTGGGCCCTTATTTTTCCACTTTTTTTTTGGGGGGGGGGGGAGAAGTTCATCAGAAACAGACCTGCAGTGCTGCCATTCAGCAGATCCAGGGAGCAGCAAACAGGAAGAAAAGGAACAAAGAAATTGCACCCCAGTATCATCCTCACAAAGGGGGCCCATAGTCCCCATCCTGTAGTCAGCTTTCTTCTTCAGGAGGAGACAAATGTTCCTCAGGATTTAGGCTAACACAGAGATGGATTAATTATTTCTGGCCACTGGATCTTGTACTGCATTAGCATGTTGTTAATTGGCATCCAAGTGGCTTGAACAAGCCATATAAATCCAGTGAAATGTATGTGCAGTCAGCTTGCCTAGGAAGAAAAAAAAATTCAATGTGGCATGGCTCAAAGCCCTGGAGAATCAATAGGACTTATCTGGGCAGAGATTTCATTGTATTTATATTGCACACCTTGCCTCTTTCTAGCTGTTGCCTGGTTTTCTTGATCTGACAAGTGGGAGTGAGGACAAAG
The DNA here is from genome assembly GCF_903995435.1 of Acomys russatus. NCBI lineage: Eukaryota > Metazoa > Chordata > Mammalia > Rodentia > Muridae > Acomys > Acomys russatus. The sequence continues at coordinate 26,812,624 of NC_067162.1, forward strand.
CCAAGGTCAAAAACCAGGAGGCAAGCTGAAGGCTGGAGACACATTTGCATCTCTGTGACTAGCATGCCCAAAGCTGGGATGTGTCTCAGATGGTTCTGAGTCCCCAACTCAATCCCAGTGCTATTTAGCAATAAAAAAATCCTATTTGGATCAAGGTTGTGTGGCAGCAAATCTACCACAAAACAAGTTCACTTTTTGTGACATGGTTTCTCTTTTATTATTTCCAACTACAATATGCCTTTCCATAATCATGTCAGATCAATTCATATTGGGTTTCTATTTCCGCTCCAATCCATTATGAGATTTGATACACAAGGACTCCAAGAAAAGGGGAAAATAAGGGAAATAAGAGATTTTTTTGAAAAAAGCCCTACTCTCAGCATATGTGGTGATTTATATGAACATAGATGGCAAAAGGTCTCTAAACTTTGATGTGTAATTTATCCTACCCACTATATACCTTTAATATTTTTTAAAGTCTGGACGATTTAATGATTATTATTTCCTCCTGCTGGAATGGTCTCATTTTCTTTTTTTCAAAAGGTAGCTAAATGTCTGTTTAAGCAAACAAAAATTATTAATGGTGCCGGTCAAGTTAGGATAGTATATATTCAAAACATCATCTTCTTGCATTTGTTTCCAGCTGGAGGAACTACAATGAGTTCCATTCATTTTGGCCATGATGCCTGACACAGGGTGGCAAGCCACATGTGGCTAATGAACTCAAGAAATGTAATTATCTCCATTGACAAACTGAAACTGTTTATTTAAAACTTTATTTATTTATTCATCTTACATCCAGAATGCAGCTCCCTCCCTCCTGTCCTCCAGGTCCTACCTACCTACCCTCTTCCTCCTTTACCCCCTCCATTTCTCAAAAAAAGGGGAACCCCTCCCCACCACAACCCTCCCCAGCACATCAAGTCCCATCAGGACTAAGCACATCCTCTTCCACTGAGGCCAGGAAAGGCAGCCCCTCCAGAGGGAAGTGATCCAAAAGTATGCAGCAGGGTCCACGTCAGAGACAATCTCCTGTTGCTCCATTTGCTAGGAGACCAGCATGAAGACCAAACTGTGCATCAGTTACGCATGTGTAGGGGGCCTAAGTTCAGACCATCCATGCTCTTCAGTTGTTGCTTTGATCTCTGTAAACCCTCATGGGCCTGGGTTAGTTGTCTCTGTTGATCTTTTTGTTGAGTTCTTGGCGCCCCTGCCCTCCGGGTTCTTCTAGCCTTCCCCACACTTCCACAAGACTACCCAAACTCTGTTCTATGTTGGAATGAGAGTCTCAGGATTTGTTTTGATATGCCACTGGGTAAAGCCTCTCAGAGGATAGTTATGCTAGACTCCTCTCTTCAAGTATAGCGGAGAATCATTAATAGTGTCAGGGATTAGCTCTCTACTGTGGGTTAAGTCCCAGGTTGGGCCAGTCATTGGTTGGACATTCCCTCAATCCCTACTCCCTTCCTATCTCTGCACTTCTTGTAGGCAGGGTAAATTTGAGTCAAACATTTTGTGAGTGGGTTGATGTTCCACTCTCTTTACTAGGAGTCCTGCCTGGCTAGAACTTGTCTACTTCAGTCTCTATGTTCCCTCCTGCTAGAAATTAGAGCTAGAGTCTTCCCCATATCCTCTCAGGAGCCTACCCTGCTGCAGGGAAATGCAAATCAAAATGACTCTGAGATTCCATCTTATACCCATTAGAATGGCTAACATCAAAACTCAAGTGACAGCATACGTTGATGAGGCTGCGGAAAAGGGGGAACACGCCTCCATTGCTGGCGAATGTGCAAACTTGTACAACCACTTTGCAAATCAATCTTGTGCTTTCTCAGAAAATTGGGAAAAGTTCTATGTCAAGACCAGCTATACCACTCCTGGGCATGTATTCAAAAGATGTTCTACCATACCACAAAGACATTTGCTCATCAATCTTCATAGCCACTTTATTCATAGTAGCCAGAAACTAGAAACAACCTAGATGTCTCTCAACTGAAGCACGGATAAAGAAATTTTACACAATAGAATACTGCTCAGTTAATAAAAACAAGGAAATCATGCAATTTGTAGGTAAATAGATGGAGCTAGAAAAGATCATCCTGAGCGAGGTAACCCAGACTCAGAAAGACACACATGGTGTGTACTCTACAGGTGGATATTAGCCATCGAGTACAGGATAACAATACTACAACCCACAGACCCAAAGAAGCTAAGTAGCAAGGAGGGCCCAAAGGAGACCGCTTGACCTCACTCAGAAGGAGAAATACAATAGACACCTAGAAAGCAGAAGTGGAGTAAGAAAGAGTAATGGGTAGGAGATGATGTGGAGAGGAAATGAGAAGGCTGGGGTTCAGATGCAGGGAGAGTGGGGCAGGATTTGAGAGAGCTGGGAGACAGAATGGAAACTGAAATGGCATGGGGGCATCTCGGAAATAGACTTTTGAGTCTATGTGAGCTATGACTGTGGAATGCACACTGAGTATAAAAAAAGGCAATAATAAGAGACCCACCACACTAATTCTTACATCTATTATTGGCATGAAGTAGTCTAGTTGAATAAAATATGTTTGTTTTGTTTTGTTTTGTTTTGTTTTTGAGATGTGGTTTCTCTATGTAGCCTTGGCTATCCTGGACTCATTTTGTGGAACAAGCTGCCTTCAAACTCACAGAGCTCTGCCTCCCTCTACCACCCCGAGTGCTGGGATTACAGGCCTGTACAACCGAGCCTGGCTGGTTGAATAAAATATGTTCTTACATTTAACTTTACTTATTTTTTTTTCCTTAAAGACTTGGATACCCCCAGCATCATAAACTAACTGTGTGGCTTCCATTTTATGTCCATTGTGTGATAGGACTCAGAAGTAAAAGTAAGGATTTTCTCTTGACTTTCAAAGTCTTCTATTGTTCCATACAGACTCAAGCTATAACTCATTTAGTCACTCATGCATTCACAAACACTTCAAGAAGCTTCTGTTACTTTCCTGTCCTTTAAGAGATTTTGGTGTATTCAAAAAGGAGATGCAGCCCAGAGATACTGATTTTAGTGATATCACTATACACAATTGAAATCCATATATAATAAAGCTGTGACAATGAACTACACTGATATCAGAAAGCAGTAAATAAATAAATAAACAAACAAACACAGAGGACAAACTGCACTTCAAAAAATCTATAAAATAATTGAAATTTGTGAGAACAAAATAGGACAAAGATTCTCTGAAAGTCTTTAAGAAGAAACAGTGACATCTTGTTTAGAAAACAACAAAAGAGCTACGCGAAATCTGAAATTCAAAACCTTGAAATAAGAAAACAATAGGTATGTTTATAGGGAGCAGCATGGTCCATGCTCTCAGCCAGGATTTACCTATTCATGTAATTACATTATTGTGAAATAATGCTGTTTTTCTTTCTTAGAAATACAACACGAAAAAACCTACAATATATACTGAGCTTACACCAAAGGGTGAGACCGAGTGATTAAGAACCATGACCTTTGTCGAAGCTTTGCTTTTATTAAAGCACACAATATTGTGTGTGTGTGTGTGTGTGTGTGTGTGATGTGTCCAGATGCCTGAAGAGAGGAGTCAGATCTCTTGGTTCTAGAGTTACAGGGAGTTTATGAATTGTCAACATTCTTACCAGAAACCAAACTCAAGTCTTCTGAAAAGTAACAAGCACTCTTAGCTACTGAGCCATATGTCCAGACTCAGTACAAGATTTTCTAATATAGTTAAGAAGGCATATTAGTGTTCAAACAATGCTGGAGCAGGAATGGTGCATCTGTAGATTGAGAGTTCTTGAAAGCTAGTGTTGGAATGTTTGAGGTATAAACATTATTGTAGTACTTGACATGGAAGCATGACTGAAAACATTAATGCAATCCCTACATGCAGATTTGCACTATAGGCTGAACCATTAACTAATTTTCTATTACTGTGATTAAAAACCCCATAACTGGGGCTTTCAGTTCCATAGCATTAAAACCCTATCACCATCACGGGGTATAGGATGGCAGCAGAGAGACTTGGCACTGAGATAGAAGTTGAAACTCAACCAGCTCCAGTGTCTGGTGCACGAACTTCTCCAGATTAAATAAAAAGCAGAGCAGAGTGACACACCTTCTCCAAGACCACGTGAAGTCTTTCCTAAACACATCCACCATGTAGGGACCAAACATTCAAACATAGGAGCCTATGGGGACGATTTGCGTTCAAACCACCATGTTCTACTCCTTGTCTTCCATAAGCATAACATAATGCAAAATGCATTTAGTCTAACTTCAATATCTCTGTAGTTGTTTTTCAGTCTCAATAATGTTTAAAAGTCCAAAGTTTATTGTTTCCTGATGTTCAAGAACTCTCTTAGGTATAATCCCCTGTAAAACAAAAGAGTAAATTACATACAGCCCACATACAGGTCAGAGAATTTTCATTTTACCTCCAAAGGAAGACACTGGAACACGATGAAGAAACAGTGAAACAAATCAAAACTGAATGCCAGAAGGTCCAATTCCAAATCCCCTAGATACACATTGAATGTCAAAAGAAGAGATGTCCTCCCAGATATTTTAACTGAAGAATAAAATTTTTATCTTTGGCTGATTCCACTCAGTGTCCTTGGCAAATGTGCCAGGGCCCCACCATTCTCAACATCTTAGGGAATCCCAACCCTGTCCTAGTTTACACTCATGGCTTCATGCAATGGGCTGTGGGAGCTGCTGTTCTCTCAGCATCTTCATGCAGGGATTCCCTTACCATGCATTGCCTGCTATCAGTGCTTGCTGCATGGTGCTTGTCAACTATGAAGGAAGAGGCTTTAACACCTTTACTCATGTACAGTTGATGAAGCTAAAGGCAGAATCTCATGGAAGATGCTGCCAAATTTGACCAAAACCTTGGGGTGAATACTGCTCCCTTTGAATCACTTCTTCAGCTACTTTTATTTGTTTTTAGGGGAGGAGGGGATGGGGGATTTTATAGACCTTTTTCCTTTCAAAAGGTGGAAGTTTAATGGGGGAAGGTGGGGGAAGGGGAAGGGCTTGCTTTTGTCCTGAGAGCACCTTCATTTCAATGCAGATCATGCCTCTATTTAATCTCTTTCAAGAGGAGTTTTAGCTCCAAAATTAGATTTTCTTCAAACTTGTATATTCTGTATATGTATTTCTTTTTGGGTCCATGCTCTTTTTCAGTATAAATCTGCATTAGAGTGATTACTAATAACCATGTGATATAATCAATATTTGGTATTAATGAATCCTACTCTGCAAAATAATTTAATCTGCTTTAAATGTTATCCTGAAGCAAGATCTTGGGACTTAGCTAAAGAGAGTCTGTGTGTGTGTGTGTGTGTGTGTGTGTGTGTGTGTGTGTGTGTGTGTGTGTGTGTGTGTGTGCGCGTGCGCGCCTGCCAAATATCACAGTAACAGGCTGAAACAGTCTCTTAGCCTAGTTGCTGGCATTCTTCCATTCTAAAACCCACTAAGCTGCACAACACACATTTTTCTTAGCACTGTCTTCCAGTCTCCAACCAGCACAACCCATTAAGCTATGCTTATGCTGTTTAATTATTTTTCTAGTCCATAGTCTCAAAGTTTTTCATATTCCTCTGAAACAAAACATGTTCAGTTTTTGTCTCCACAGATAAGTCACTCCACCTTAATGTTTTCTGTATCAGTTGAGTTAAAACACGTGGCCAACGCAACTGAAACAGAGAAGGGCTTATTTCTGTCTTATAATTCCAGAATAACAGATGTCTAAGGGCATCACATTGTGGTAGCAGTAGCAGGTGGGCAGGCATGGCACTGAAGCCAAGGCTAATCCACAAACAGGAAACAAGGGGGGGGGGATAATGAGACTTCTGAAACTTCCAAGCCCTTAACAGTGACATACATCCTTTAACAAGTCCATGTTTTCTAATCCTTCCCCAAACTGAAGACCAAATATTCAACCATGAGACTATGGGGCCCATTACCACTCAAACTATAGAAGTTCACAACGAATTCATGAAGTTTAAAAACCCTTCTGGAAATTAATTTAGTTATTACTTGGAAGGAAAATGAGAAATACACTAGGTGGTGAAAAGGAAAGAGTACTAGAGTGCACGTGGAAGTAACACTTTGCTAACTCCCTTGGCCTTTGCAAACACCAGGAAAACCATCAAAATTCAGTCAGTTTTCAAAGAACAGAGGAGAATGAAAACAACTGCACGTATCTGGATGGAGGTTAAGAATCTGTGTGAGTAGACTGATGTCATTATGCAGGTGGTCCATTTGAGAGAGGAAAATAAAAGGTTGTTAATACAAAAACAATACTTACTAGGAACACAGATTATTGTTTGCAGGGGTGGCTTGGCAAATTTGAATAGGATGCTCCTCTGAACAACCTGGTTTTAGCTCTATGAAGACTGGTATACCAACCAACACAACAGATCTGTTCAGAGGGAAGCAGCCATTTCAGAAGCCTTAATGGGGATATAGAAGAGCTGTGATTATTAGGGAGTGCTAAAAGCATTGGCTGGCAGCTTCCATAAACAAGAATTAGTGCAGCCACAAATAACTAGGGGGAGCTGACATTTGTTAGTATTCTGGGAGATGTTAAATCTATAGAAAAGGGAAGCCTTAACATTGACTCTTCCAGACAGCTTAACGGAGACACTGTTAAATATGGAGCACACAGGTAGGGTCACCAACGTTTACTGATCTCCTGTGCTCCAGTCATTTTCAAGTGGATTCACTCACGAAATTCTATAAAATAGATTTATTGAAGCATTCTTCATACCAGTAAACTGACTCCCTGCGCTGTAGATTTTGGAAGAAATTTAACCCAATACTGAGAGATCTATAAAGTCCTTGCATCAGGGACATGTCAATGTCAGCACATGTTCTGCTCTTGATTTTATAGTTATGGAGCAAGAGGAAATGCATTTTTAAAAAATCTCTTAAGTTCCAATTACATGCCAGTTTGGGATTTGGCATTATACGTACATACACACTCAAATACAAATGCATGGAGTGTAATGTAATTAATCTGGACAAAAACTTAATTGATGCAAAGTGCTGGAATTGTTTGTTCCCCTATCCTTCCAGCAGACAATTTCTGGAAGTCAGATAAGATGCATCCAGGGATTAGTGGGTTAATTGGACCTTCTTGGATCCCACTGAATTCTTTCTAATGAAGGCAGACTAACAAGTGGACTAATGCTCTACTTCCCTAACAGTGCCCCAAGTCCCATTAACACCAAAATTACCCGGGGAAACATTTTAAGTAGTTTTAATGCTTTAATTCAATTTGCCTGTGATGGGATAGGTACATTAGTATTACTCAAAATCTGCCCAGGTGGTTCTTCAATGCTACTATAATATATCCATAATGCCAAAATTAATCACTTTCTAAAGATGGGGACGGCGAAAATCATAGTAATAGCAGCAGTGCCCTTTTTGTCTTCTTTGGAAATAAAGTACCACACTTAGACTGAAAAAAATTTTGCTCTCTCCAGACTGATCTTTCCCTCATGGTTTCAGGAAGAATCTCAAAACCTTGAATGGGTGGAAACACGGCGGACACGCATTTAGAAAGCCTCTCTCCATACAGGTGGACCATAGTCTCCAAGCTCTAGAAATATGAGAGGAACAAGTGCTACACTTTGTTTTGCTAAACTAAGGAAGGCATGCTTTATCTGACTGATCTCAGGGTGCATGAAAGAACCCTAGACTTGTTTCTTCTGAGCATAGAAAGAGTTTAGTCATCCCAGGAACGCGGAGAGAAGAGATTTTAAGTTGAGAAAGGGAGTGGTGGCAGAGGGATCAAGGTACTAGAAGCAACAAAAACGGGAGCAAATGTCGGTGTGCACAGCCTGCAGGAGTTTTCCAAGGTGAGGTGTGACCAGCACCCTCTGCTCACCATGGCAAGCACAAGGGCTGAAGCGTGAATGCAGATGTAGATTTCTTTCCCCAGATCGCCCCTCTTCTGTCTGCTCTTCTCTTCCTGATCATTCCCTTAAACAATCCTTCTTTCCCTTTTCTTCTCTCTTCTCATTTCATTTGTTTTCTGTCTCCTTTTTGATTGGAGCAGAATTTATCGTAGTTCTGCAAGGAAATGTGATAATCGTGATCTTAGATTCTTTTTTTTTTTTTTTTAGCATGTCGGTGATGGATTGAATGAAGCACAAGCTTGAAAGGAAACTTCCCTTCCCCTTTCATCATGGAGTAATAACAAGTGTCCTTTTACCATGCAAGCCACCCAGGTATTCCAGTATCTATATAGATTGAAAGATCTCTACTAAGTTGCTGCCTTTTCTGTTGGTGTGGTAAAACACTATGCGTAGAGCAGCTACGTAGGGAGGGAAGGTTTTATTTGGGCTTATGGTTCTAAAGGGCTAGAGTTCATAATGGTAGAACAGAGGCAACTGGTGGCAGAGGCAGGAAGCTGAGGGCTTATGTCTTTTTTCTTTTTTTTTTTTTTTTTTTTTTTTTTCTCTCTCTTTTTTTCCCAAATTTTCAAACAAGTTTTATTCCCATACAACCCGAGACAGTTGCTTTGCTTAAAATGCGCACACGGAGCATGATTCCTTAGTGTGAACAGCCACTTACATCCTGGCTCCACTACTTGGGTGGCTTCATGGCTGGGTCATAGGAGGACAAGGACGTATGTCTTTAACCATAAGCACAACAGCAGAGAGAACGAACTGGAAAATGGTATGAGTTTTTAAACTCTTAGGCCCTGGCCCAAATGACATAGCACCTCAGGGAGGTGCCACCTCTCAAACCTTCCCCAACAGTGCCGCCTTCTGGAGAACAAGTGTTCAAATGCCTTGACTGTAGGATACATTCAAAGCACACCAGATACATAAGAATTCAGACAATCAAGAGCTGCACAGTTACCACGTTAACAGTGGCTGAGCCAGGATTCACGCTGCAGTCACTTCTGACACAGACATCAGTAGCACCACACTGTCGTGTTGGTTTGCTTCCACCACTGTCTGTGCCAGTCTCCAAGACAGGAAGCCCAGCTAAGTAGAGTACAGTGATGCTCTTTGTCTGGCATGCTTTATTCAGGTATCCACAACAGGACACACCCATAACACTGGAAATAGAAAGGAAGTTCATCTCTGGACAGGTGATATGTGGTATTCTTCATAGTGTTGCTTTCTATTGAGTGTAGGAAGAGGAAAAGGAAGCAAATTATTTGCACTTTGTGAGTTTCCTGACAATAGAACATTTCATTACAGACCTAGCATCTCTTCTCCTTTCTGACTATGTGCCTACTGTCTTTTTTCCTCTTAGTTAGTGGTGTTGGAATTGTAGTAGGCTTAAGAATAATGCAGTGTTCTGAAAAATTACAGTGGTTAGGGGCAGACCTCTGTAATTCTGCCTCAAGTACTTGAAGATACAGCCTGCAACAGTCTCCTTTTTAAGAGTGTGTTAACATGCTTTATGTGACTGTGACCAAAGCAAAGGAAAACCATATAAAATAGGAAACATCTATTTTGCTCATGGATTCAATGCATAGTGATTTGTCTCTATCATTGTAGGCTTGTTGTGAGGTAAATCAACCTCGACCTGAAGCAGTTGTGGGTGCCTGTGTAGGACCTAAACAAGATCACACCAATCAACATTCTAACATGGAGTGGGAAGGGTTACTGACTTCCTACCCCTAGCTGGGGAACTATAGACACTGGATGGCTTCCAGGGGGAGGGAGAGCCAGTTTTGTTAGTTTTTTTTAATGGTTCCTGGTAAGTCAATAATGCTCTAATATATGGCCTGGTACCCAGAAGCAAATAGACAGCACAGAGAGGAGTCAGGGAGCTACCCAGGTTAAAAATAAAAATTTTTAAAGGATATGAAGATGAGGGGATAAGGAAGTGGGATTGAATTTTGAGAATTTGGGGATGAATATGAGAAAAACACATGGAATCGAAGAGAAGACCCAGAAATGAATCCACACACATATGATCACTTAATTTTTGACAAAGAAACCAAATCTAGTCAATGGAAAAAGGAGAGCATATTCAACAAATGGTGCTGGTCTAACTGGATGTCTACATGTAGAAAAATGCAATTGGACCCATATTTATCACCTTGCACAAAATTCAAATCAAGTGGATTAAAGTCCTCAACATAAAACCAGAGACACTAAGTCGGGTAGAAGAAAAGGTGGGGAAGAGCCTGGAATACATTGGCATAGGAGACTTCCTGACCAGAACACCAACAGGCCAGGCCTTAAGGTCAACAATTAGTAAATGGGACCTCATGAGGCTAAGAAGGTTCTGTAAGGCAGGAGACAATGTCAACAGAACAAAGCAACAGCCTACAGAGTGGGAAAAGATCTTCACCAACCCTATATCTGACAAAGGTCTAATATGCAAGATATATAAAGAACTCAAGAAATTAAACACCACCAAATAACCCAATTGAGAAATGGGGCTCAGAACTAAACAGAATTCTCAACAGAGGAATATCGAATGGCTGAGAAACACTTAAAGAAATGCTTAATGCCTTTAGTCATCTGAGAAATGCAAATCAAAATGACTCTGAGATTCCATCTTATACCCATTAGAATGGCTAAGATCAAAATTTCAAGTGACACCACATGCTGGCGAGGATGTGGAGAAAGACAAAGAGGAACACTCCTTCATTGCTGGTGGGAATGCAAACTTGGACAACCACTTTGGAAATCTATCTGGTACTTTCTCAGAAAACTGGAAATAGGGCTTCCTCAAGACCCAGCTACTCCACTGTGTCTCAGCTTCCTGTATCCCTTCTTTCTGCCTGAATCACCATGAAATGGTGTGTCCTACACCAATCATAGAAGCTGTGAACACACAATGTTTATTTTCTTCTTTGTTGTCAGCTTGATGAAACAGGCTTCTCTATAGAGTCAAAGAGGTACTACTCTTAAGAATGGTTCATAGAACAGCCTAAGTGTCCCTCAGTAGAAGACTGGACTAAGAAACTGTGGTACATTTACACTATGGAATACTACTCAGCTATTAAAAACAAGGAATTCCCGAAATTTGTGGACAAATGGATTGATCTAGAAATTATCATAATGAGTGAGTTCACTAAGAAGCAAAAAGAGACAAACGGTATATACTTACTTATATCAAAACACTAGTCCAAGGGATACGTACTATGAAAAACTTTACTTACCAAGAAAGTGGGTCAGAGGAGAGGACATCCTATTGAGACATTAGGCGAGAGTAGCATGGAAGAATGGGAAAATAGTAGGACTCACAGGGCCCTGGAAACCTACAAGAAGAACTTTATGACAGGCAGATCTGGGTCCTGGGGTCCTCCTCAAACTAAGGCACCAGCCAAGTAGAATATAGGCAGTAAGCTTCGAACACCTAGCCGATGAACATGATATTCTCCACCGTTGAGTGGAGAGTGAGATCTGACTCTCACACGAACTCTGGTGTCCCTTTTCTTACCATGTCCCCTGGATGGGGACGCCTGGCGGCACTCAGAGGAAAGATAGCAAGTTACCAAGAAGAGACTCGATATTCTAAGAGCATATATGGGGGAGGAGGTCTCCCTCAATCACAGACATAGGGGAGGGGAAAAGGGGGGAAGTGGGAGGGAGGGAAAAATGGGAGGAAACAGGGGAAGGGCTAACAATCGAGATGTAATATTAATAAATTAATAAAAAATGTAAAAAAGAAAAAGAATGGTTCATAGCCATCTCCTGATGAAGTGCAAAGTAGATCAAGAGTAGAAAATTAAGGTTCCCCAACGTGATGGTGGTCTTGGCGAGGTGAGTCTGCAGGCCTATTGCGAGTGTCAAGAAGGTAATAGGTTATATCTGCCAAGCAGGAAGCAAGTGGGTGGCTTGACCTGGCTCATCTCTGCAGAGTAGGAGGTGCCCTGAATATCCAGCTGGAGGCTGCACTTTCACAGCAGCACTGGAAAGTTCTCACCGAGAAGCTCATATCAGAGGGAACTGCTGCTTTATAGACCTAATACTGTGAACTTGCCATATAATTGGTAGTATTGGGAAGCCAGGGTCTTCTACTTTCTGGAGAACAGAAAATTCTGTTGGGTAGTAGAAGCAGGAGACAGAGAATTTCAGTGCATCTTACATGCCTAATGTCTCTTCATCCGCACAGCTACTCACCATACGCTAACTATAGTGTTATACTAGATTATTTTGGGGGTTTTGTTTGTAGTTTTTGGGGTTTTTTTTTAGGTGAGGAAATAGAAATTCAGAATGCCTGGGTCCTGAGGACTTAACTCAGGCAACTTACAGGCAAGCATCCTGTTTTGCTAAGCCATCTTGCTGGCCCTAGGAAGTTTATTGTTGTACATTAATATGTCAGTACTTCTCAGTCTTCTGGCATTTGAATATGTGAGATATAATTGAGTCACTCAATCTTTCTTATTCTTTGCATAAAGGAATTTGGGGACTATCTTTTAAGATACGTGTCTGACTGCTGCTGTTGAAAGAAAAACTCTAAAAACTGTTCTCTATTTCTCTTCTAAGTTACTGTCATGATGTATAAAGAAAATATTGACTCAGCAGCAATCTTTTGGAGAGGTAAATAATTATTTCATTCTTTTCATCGAGTATCTTGTTTTTTCTTTCTCTTCTTCCTTTCTTCCCTCTCTTCTCTCTGTCCTTTACCTCCTTCCGTCATGTCTCAGGATCGCAGTTACACATGCTGTGGCTTTATTAAGCCTCCCACCATCTCCACGGGCTTTGTCAGATTCTTCCTCCAATATTTGCTTGCAAATTAGGTTGCCACCTCCTCACATCTCCTCATAGCCTCCCGCTTCCTGAAAGCATCTCAGGAAAATGAACTGTAGATGTGAAGAGGAAAATAACAAGAGCAGAATGCCAACGGTAAAAACAAAATCACCGCATGTTCCAAGTTTGGTGTCAGTTCTTGTCAAATGTGAACATTCGTAACTTTCACTGTAATCTCATATGATAATCATAGTGCTTGTCTGTGAGTGTGTGAGAGAGAGAGAGAGGTTGTAGAAACTTAGTATGGCTTTTTTCTGCTTAAGGTCACCTGCTAGGAAGTGACATCACCAGGGTGAATATTGGATCATTACTTTTGAGCTGAAATGTATTAAATGCTTTCTTCTAAATTTGTTTTTAAGTTCTTTTTGATAAATTACTCTGTGAAGTTTTTGTCTCCTTCTGACTTATGTAAAAGCTGAACTAAATGCCTGACCACGTGAGTTGGTATCTCGGAGAGCTTATCAACACGCCCCCCCCATATATGTCAAACTTTTATGTTCTGAAACCTATGAAGGTGTCTAGCTTTACAAAAGAAAACTCATCCCTAAGTATGGCATGAAGAATCTTTCTTATTCACATAAGTTAAAGGAGGGTATTTCTCTGTCATACATTAACCAGGAACTAAGCATATGTGTACCATAAAGTTATGTGTTACAGCATGACTCATGGTCTAAGATTGTGTAAAGAAAGCACCATCTCTCAATCATTGCTTCATGTAAAAAGCAACCATGAGAGGAAGAAGTTGCATAATTATATCTAAGCAGTAAACGAAAACAACACAACCAGCGAATTTCAGTTTTTCTTATGTTTGAGGAAAGAAAAACTGATAAACTGAAGTGATTGTGGCTTTTAGAATGGGGAGAATTTCAATTAACACCTGGTCACTCACAAGCTGTGGGAAGTAGCCTTACCCAAACTCAATTCCTTACCTTAAAATGGGGTTAACAGTTTCCAAGGGATTTGAGAAGAATTAGCTATGTAGGGGGTCCAGTGAGCACTTAGGCATGTGAAAGAGATTTAGTGTGCAGATTCCAACCTTTTTTTCTCCCCCATCACTAAGAAAAGTATCTTTCAAAAATCCTCAACCCTAACTCCTACCCTAAAAGAAAGTTCTGCAATTCTTCTTTGATGTTTTAAGTTTTTTCTACAGATTTCCCATTCTCAAATGTGAGTACACATGCTGCCACTTCCTTTTCTTGAAAAAAAAAATCAGAACAAGAAAATTTAGTAGCGATTACAGCACAGTACAGACCACCAAGACTGCATAGTATTTCCACTGGAAGACAAGAGCTAATAATTGAGAGTAAATTTACAAAAGCCATCAGAGAATTTTTCTTTTCTATGAGCACTGCACATGAGATTTTCATTGTCTGTATTTGTCCCTGTTTCCTGATCTTCCATCCCCTGGTCTGGGTTACATGCTTCAATATGGTTTCTTTTATTTATTGATTGATTTATTGATTGATTGATTTTTGCATGTTACCCAACCCTCTCATTACCTGTCCTCTCTGCTAGTTGTCTGTTATTTCTCAGAATTCTATCAAAAATTGATCTGATAGAAGAAGGGAAATAGATGAAGAGGGAATGAATGAAGAATGATTTTGAATAGAGAACTTAGCTGTTACCTAATCCAGTACATGTCTCAGCTGTGGCACCTAACAGGTGACTCTTGGAATCAGCTGACAAATGACAATGGGGTTCACCTTCTGTTTATGTGAAATGAAGTTAATATACTGATCATCATGAGGGAAAGGAGGATGCGGGATGGGAGTTAAATGGAAGAAAGAGGAAGGAGGAAACAATAACACCGGGGAAAGATGAAAGGAAGAAGCAATGAGAAACGCTCCATTTCGATTGCTTACCTGTCACCTTATATGCTGATGTGTATATAGATGGCATTTAATATACGTGACTTGGATCATATAGTATGTAATATATGTGACTTGCATAGTAGGTATGATGCAGAATCATCACCACCTATTCTTTGGCACACTGCTTTCTAATGGTTGCTTTGTTTTCATGTATTCTTATTTTCTGTGCATTTTTACCAGTATAAATGTAAGTCATTCATATTCATTGCTAACCAAACCTTCAGTGATTCTGTCTGAATCACCACTGTTACCACATTCTGGAAAGTTAATGCTATCTAGTCATTGAGATATTTAAGATAACATTGCCTGCATGACTGTCTGTGAGTCATATTTATATGTGGTGGTAAGCAAGGAGGCCGTAAGCCACACTTAATCCCCTGAGCTGGAGTCATAGACAGTTCTAAGCCACACTATATGTGAATCTTCTAGAAAAAGCTAGTGCTCTTCAACACTGAGCTGTGTCTCCAGGCCCACCTTCTGATGTTCTTCTTTCCTTCCTTCTTATCTTCTTTTCTTCCTTTCTTTCTTTCTTTTTCTGTGTTTTTCCATTTGTTTGTTTGTTTATTACTTATGAATTTATGAAACAGTATAACAGTGTCTTCTTCTGGGTCCTGGTAGCTCACCATGTAGGTTTCCAACAAGCCACCTGACCAAGCATCCCCAATACTGGCATTAAAAGCACACTTCTCCACACCCTGCTTATCTTTACGTTGATGGTGAGGATCAAACTTAGATCCTCATGCTTGCAAGGACCGCCAAGCAATTTCCCAACCAGCCTCTCTTCCCAGTCACTAACTCTGTTTTCAGTGGTGAAATGTAAAGGCCATGCTGGGAATTAAAGAATTCTAGAGAAGTTTGTACGTTAATATCATTGGAAACCAGGTTTAGTGTCTTGATGGTGCTACTCAACTCTTTTCTAGCCCTGTTCTTACACTGACTCTAATTATAGCTATTATCTCCACTGTCAACCTTCACCAATGTTCCCTATTTTTTCTTTTCTTTATGTTATGAAAAATAATTTAATCTTCAGACACTATTTGCATAAAAATGTGTATTATTTTGAGCTGTGAACCTAAGCTTCATTTCATATACTAATTATCAAATTCATTAATGAGATTTCATTTAATCCATTTAATTCTACTCTATCTAAAGATTTCAGAAAGATCTTTATAAAGGGAAACAGAACTCACCTGTGCCATTTTATTTATCTTCAAGGATCATGTAGGGGACAATAGAATATAAAATTTCATATTATTAAAATATTCAGGTAACTAGCATTTCTCTCTATTTCCATAGTTAATATTATTCTAAAAGTTTATGTTTATGAGACTATTTGCATTTAGTTTGTTTCATTATTTTCCTTTTTAAAATAAAGCAGTGTGTGTGTGTGTGTGTGTGTGTGTGTGTGTGTGTGTGTGTGTGTGTATAGTATTTGTGGGTTTATGGGTGTGTAGGTATGCCTGTGTACACACAGAGGCCAGAAGTCAGATTCACATGATATTCATTAGGCTTCACACATCTTACTTTTTGAGAGACGGTCTCTCCTGTTACCCTGGCACTCATCAAGTAGACTAGGCTGTTGGGCAGTGATCCCCAGGCTTGCATCTGCTTGGATTCACCTTCTCATGACTGGGATTAAAATGATATCTTCACAACCAGTTTTTCTAAAGGGGAACTGAACCTCAAATTTCAATCCCTGTGCTTGCAAAAGAAACACTGTTTTTGTTGGCTCTTCTTCTTCTTCTTCTTCTTCTTCTTCTTCTTCTTCTTCTTCTTCTTCTTCTTCTTCTTCTTCTTCTTCTTCTTCTTCTAATAAATAATTTTCCAGTCTCCTGTTTCATGTTTATTTTAGATTTTTCTCTTATTACATCATGTTCAGAAAAGCAGGCAAACAACAGCAAAAATTATTAAAAGAAATACGTGACCAGATTTATGTCACTCATTTTCACCACCTTCATCTTTGTCTTCCTTCTTTTCATAATTCTAGAAAGACTCTGGTGATGACGATTGCAGCTGTGTGGCTTCCAATGGCAAGCCTAGCTGCAGGAGAGACAATGAGAAATAGAAAAATTCTTTCCTTTATCCATGCAGCATAGCATTGTCAAAATCGCCAATCATGTTAGATTCCACATTTGAAAAGTGTGATATTGATTGCCATATTGCAGAAGCCAGCCTCACAGGCTGCATCCTCAGAAGCATCCAGAAAGATGGCTGCCAAGAATGGATGACTGACCTTTCTTTCTTTCTTTCTTTCTTTTTTTTTTTTTTTTCCTGACAAAGCTTTCATTTGACATTACTTCTGCAACTGCTTTTCTGTTAGTGGCTCCCTATTTTGAACATAATGTCCAAACACCAACTAGTTAGGTTTAATTAAGGCCACTCAAAATTTTCTCACATGACATGTATGGAAAGAAGGGAATGCTTTTGCTCATAATCAAGTCCTACGTGTAAATTGCCTTCATCGCACTTCTCTGGCAGTGAGGTAGCACACGAGTGACAATCAGCACTTCCTTCTGTTCAATCACACATGAGTCCCATACCTCGCTCTTGCATACAGAACCACAATCATCATTATTATTTGTGCCTCATTAATTCTGGAGCAGCTAGGTATTACCTGTCCCAACTCACGCTCATTACTTTCAGGAAGAGAGAATTCACTTTATCAGACTCCAAGAAGAACCACTGAAGAAGGAAATGAAGAATAAAGATGGGGAAATGACGGTTCTCTGACGCGTAAATACCGTCATCTTATGAACTCATAACAACCAAGACGCCTGTCTTGACTTTCTTATAGTTGAGTCTCTTAAACAAGAGAGTCAAAATAACAAACATGTAGAACATTAAAACAAACTACACACCTTTGATGTCTTCTAAGAAAATGCAAATTAAGGCTACACATGAAAACGAGGGAGAGCAAATTACATTTTAATAGTGACAATGAAGAGTCAGAGCCTTCCTTTTCAATAGGAAAATAATGATGTAATCTAGGTCATGTAGTCATAATTAAGAACCATTTCCAAATTTGGGTTTGTACTTAGTATCCAAAACATATTTATGGGTTATTAATATCCACACCTGGAGAACGAAGAAGTGTGTGTGGGTCCTCTCCATTACTAAACCATGAGGCATGTACTTAAAAAAAAACATGGCTGTGGAAAGTGTTAACTAATGGAAAGAAAGAAACTCAGCCAGGCATTCCATCATGTCAACCACACATCAAGAAAACACCATGTTACATGACAGAAGTGTCTCCCTGGTAATTTCTGCCTAGGCACACACCAGATTTGTTCTTAGAAGGTGTTTTAAGATTTTTCCTAAATCAAAGCTAGGACTATGCCAGCCCTGTGGTAAAAAAATCTTTGAATACCACCCAGTTTTAACATATAAAAGTCTGCTATTGCCCTGCAGATTTTAAGCGCTCTCACTGAATGTCTGCCCACCATCAATTTCCCTCGGAGGTCCTTGTAATTCTGACTGACACAACAGTACTCAGGATGCATGGCAGTCTTCCATGCTCTCTCCATGTATTATACCATTTAGTTCTCACAGCATATGTGTTTGCAGATGCATAAACTGAGCCTCCGAGAGGTGTGATGAATTTATAATGTTGTAATAACTGACAGAATAAGTATTACACCCCAGAGACGCTTCCGGTGCATGTGAAGGTTTTACTGTGTGGTCACCCCAGATTCTTAGCATAACAGGTTACTCACATGCTACTCTAGACAGGATCCTGTCAAGGACTCAGTTTCTTGCCCTGTTCTGTTCCAGGAGCTTCCATAAAGCAGCCATAGTTAATTCACAATATGGTTGTATAATCACTCATGATCCTTTCCCTTATAATCTAAAAGAAACAAAACCTACTATTTAGTTTTACATACTGATTGTCTACCGATAATCAGATTATAGCCTGAATAAACAGCCATATATATCTCATGGAGACACATTTTCCATTGAAATTATGGATGATATGAAATTCACAGTAAAATGGAACGGAAATTCAAGTATAAGTAGAAAATATAGGCAGGAGTCTTACTAAAGACAGAAAACGATGACTTCAGACATTACACTGGCGCTGCATGCTGTAATGGGTCTTCAAACCACTCATAATGTGGCTTTCTCTTTGCTTAATGATTTAAACATACACAAAACCATCATGTTTCTAATTTGCTTTGTGTCTGCAGATATACATGAACAAAAACATATCTGATAGTATACGTACCAAAATCTTGAATAGTACTTTAACCGCATGTTATAAAAATGTTTCCAGTGTGGTATTTCATGCCCTGATTGAGCTAAAGGATAAAGCCGACCCCATGAATTATACCATGAATTAAGTATTAGACAAGTAGTTCACTCAGCTTTTGTACATCAAATCACCAGTATTCAGTGAAGAATAGGAAACTAGACTATAGATAGCTTAGTTGCCATTTAATAAACAAGATTCTGTTTGCCATGAAAATAGAAGAAATCAAGGTACAAGAGAAAGAAGAGACAGCTAAAATGGTTCTCCTTTCTCATTTGCCCAAACCATCTAGTGGGTGATTTGATTTACATGTATTTGATCATATTCCGCCCAGATTTGGACAATACCAAATTGTCCAAATTGGGACTCTTTATTGGACATATAGAATACATATACATATATATGCATGTATATTACATGTACTAGAATGTTGGTACAAGGCATTCTTGTCATTGCTCCTTTCATAACAACTTCACTGTCACAGAGCACAGACATGGCCCTTAAGATGCTATGGTCCAAACGTGTTTCCGAACAATGCAGTAGTGATTGAAATCACCAAGTTTTAGCAGTAGTTTATCCTTTCATAGTAACTATGCACTTAAAAGATAGTTTATTGATTTTTTTTCTTTTTATTGCTCTTTGTGGTTACTAGTGAATACAAGGGCTTGCGGATGTCAAGATGCACTGTACAAGTGAGCTCAAATTATAACCTTCTTTCCGTCTAAAGCTGAAAGAATTGGGAAAAGACAGGATGCTTTCTTTTCTGTCCTCTCTGCCTTATCTCCTTCCCACATTGCAGCTTTCAGTCTGGCAATTTATTCAAGATGCACTTCTGTCAGTCTGGGGAACTCTTGCTGCTTATGGTGGACATGGCTATCACACTTTTGGAAAGAATATGACACCACAATTTAAAACTCAGAGGAAAGTAAATTGTCCCCACAAGTACCTCCTTTCAATCACTCAACAAAGCATCCCTGTTTTTATCAGTGGCACACATGGCCATGGTGGACACACATGAGGCATACTTTGAACGTTTGTTCACTTTGAAATTGCAGAAGGCAAAGTTCCAAGAAAGTTTTCATGCTATTTAGTAAATCTCCTATTTGTGCCATAGCCTTTCTTATTAAGTGAAAATTTCCAGATTCTATTAGTTTTCTGAAAAATCAGCATTTGGCATCTGCAGAATTGTTTCTTTGTATGTTTCGTTTGTACCAATCTCACACTTTTAGTAATCTATTTCAAGAAATGAAATACACCCTCATATTTTCCTTACATTGATACTTAATCGAATTGTTGCTTTTACTTTGTGCTGTTTTCATTTTATATTGCATATTAAGATCAATACTGTTATAGTCAGTTGTTTGATACAGTATCATGGCTGTGATAAACAGGGTTGCAATAAAGACAGGAGTGGCAGTATCTCAATAAAATACTAATTTTATTAAATTATGAATACATCAGAGAATGTAGTAACTAAATGTGGTGAAATACCACCTAGCCATCAAGGAGAATATGATTCTATAATTTTTTAGTAATAAGTAAACCTAGAGGATATTGTATCAAGTGAAATAAGTTTGGAACAAAAAGACCAATACACAGTGATCTCATTTAAGTGCAGAATTCTTAAAAGGTTGCCTCATTTAGAGATTAGAACAGTGGTTGCCTTTGGCTAGGATGAACAGTTTGTGAAAATAAAAGGATGTTGGTAAGGTAGAAGACACAAATTTTGGTAGTCTAATGTACAGTCAGGTATGTTAGGTATCCATACGATTCTGCATTTTCTAAATATTCCAAATGAGATGACTAAATGTTCTTTTCCCAATGAATGGCATTTCTGTGCCCTCTCCTCTAAACTCTTGCGTGATTTATTCGAACATATATCTCTGTAAGTATAGCAGTGAAGTGAATGAGTAAGTAGATATTGAAAAGCACATTACAAACAAATTTTAAAATAAAACAAGATTTCAGTAATGCAGAACATGGAAGACAATTCAATAATAATCTATTCCAACATCTTACTTTCAGATTAATTAAATTCAGTCGTGATATTATGAATAACTGTTTCTGGTTCTATGATAAATCAATGCCTGTGATTAGTACAGGCTTCTTTCTCAATACTTTTATTAACATTTTAGAAATGTATAAAATGTATTTTAATCAAGTTTAGCCCACTCTTATCCCAATAACACCTACCAATGCACCCAATCCTCACTGCCTTATTTTATTTTCTCCTCTTTCCCCTCCACTTTAGTCCTCCTCCTCTCTCTTTCTTCTCCCTCTTTATTCTCTTCCTCCTCTCTTTTCTCCTCCTTTTTCTTTTTCTTCCTCCTATCCTTCCTCCTCCTCCTCCTTCTTTTCTTCTCCCATAAGGTTGAATTTCTTCTTCACATGTGTTCTAGATTGTGTGACATCCAAACTCTCATTCTCATTACTCAAACTAGAGAGAAACATGGTGTGTACCCACATATTGGCCTTAAATGCATTTTTATCATTAAACTTTCTCTTTTCAATACTAAAGTGAGATTTAAACAAGTTTGTGGTTTCCTTATGGAGGGAACTCCTATGTCGTTTTCAGTCATCTTGAGACCGTAAAAGAAAGTGGTTCCTAAAAGGCTTGTCTGTTCACAGTTCAGGCAGCCCCTCATTCCAGAACTTTGCTCCACACGTCTTACTGCTTATTTAGATATGGAGAATATGAAGTAATGAAGCAGAAGGCCCTGGTATCTAAAATATCCTGGTTGTAAATGAAAAGTAGTCATAATCATGGTCTATTGTGCTAGCTACGATAGACATAACTTCTAAGTGCACAGTTCCACCTATGAAGAAGATCCAAGAGTGAAAAATAACCTGACACGCACAATACAATGTATTTTCTATGCTAACCATTGTGGTACATACAAATGGGCATTGGTAGAGAATTCATTCTTAGACAAAAAAAAATTAATAGCTTAGAATATTTTAGGATATGAATATTATGATGATCTGGGGAATATTTGATGAGAATAAAAATTCTAAATGAATGTTCTGACTCCAAATATATACATTTTTTTTTCTGTTAGTAGGAGTTTGTGATTTTTCATGAGGCACTGAGAAATCAATAGATGTTTAAGGTGGATGGTATTATGACTAAGTTTGTGATTTATTTATAAAACATAATTTGAGACTCAACAAAGAAATACAAAGTAAAAGGTTATGAAAACATTCCAATAATGAGATAATAAAAGTCTGTCTGAAATACAAATGAAACAAAAGATTTGGACTGAGTAAGAGGAAAAACAAAACAAAATACGGAGGTCAGAAATAGATAGGGCAATAAACATGGGGCCAGCTGATGGGCTTTGGGCTATTAGTGTTTTCCTCATCTTACATATCAGGACTTCTCTCCATAGGCCCTTTGTGGAAGCTCTTCCCATACAAAGAATGATTTCTTCTCCTGCTTACAGTATTACATTTTACTAATGCACAAACAAGTCTATATTTTTGTCAGAAGTGTTTTTTTAACCTGGAATACAAGGAGTCACAGCATCTAATTTTAATTATAGTCATCTCTTTGCTTTTCCACTATTATCTCTTCTAATTGATCACAAACTCCTTGAAGGCATGAACCATGAATACTTAATTTAGCAATGCACTCCACTGTGTTGCCTTATGACTAAATAGTCCCCCAAATATTTGGCAAATCGAAAGTGAATACCGAGCACATGGGAGACTTTAAAAGCTCAGACGTGTCTATGAGTAGAGTTAATAGTTAACTTTGAAATGAAATGTGATTGGGAAACTAACAAACTTGATTTCTGCCTGCAAGTGTTGGTATGCCTTTTGTCCTCTTATCCTCTTTATAGAATCCCCTATATAATCACACAGAAACTCATGAGATAGGCAGTTCTCGCCTCTTCTTTGTTCTCTTGGTCAATATGAAGAGGGGAATTTACTTAGTAATTAGAAAAAAGGCACCCATTACTTATGAACTTAAGGTCGGACCACAGAGTCTTGTCTTAGATGAGAAACAAAAGGAAGCAAAAAGAACGGGAAGCACATATTACAGAAAGCGTTGTTCTGTACAGTGGAAGGACGCAGCACATATTACAGAAAGCGTTGTTCTGTACAGTGGAAGGACGCAGCTGTGATCAAGTGACGATCATACATTTTTGTGAACACGTATGATTTTAGATAGGGTAAAGCTGTCATTCTTAAGTCTAAGACGGTAGTGGAAAGCTGTGTGAGGCCATTACTCACCTGTGTATGAGTTCTGAGACTCAAACCCAGGTTGTCATGATTTCTCCACAACAGATTTTACCCCACTAATGCCATTTTCAAACTTTACTTATAAGTGTATTCTGCAGTGTGCTCTTGGGAGCTTGCAAAATAAGAGTTATAAAATTCAATTACTCGCATTAAACATCTGAGTGATATTGCCTATGTGCAATTAATTGTAACAAGTTTTTCCCAATGTCTCTTTCCATTCTTTAGGAAAGGACTCTGTGACATGGCTTTATCAACCAAATCTCACTCTATTAGTATTACAGCTCGGCATCTGTAATAACCTCCTATAACATGAACTACTCTACGTCATCAGAACTATTCTCTCGCATTGAATAACTCTTCATATTCTACTACACTTAGTGGTGGACAAAATGATTTAAGATAATAGGTAAATCAATGTCATTTTTACAAATTCAAGGTAAACAGATGCAAAGGCCAATCACTGGAATTTCCGTCTTGCATACACAATGCCTTTTTGAGATGGAGGAAAGTCATACTCATCATTTGATATAAGGACAACTATGACTTAGAGTAGTAGAGTCACGAAAAATAACACTGCACACCATAAGAAGGTCCTTGAGCATTTTGCTCCATCTTTATGCAGCACCGTCCCGTCTCACACTCATAGAGATTACAGAGCTGAGTGTTAACGTTTCCCTAGCAGGAAACCTATGAAGCAAAAGACACCTTGATTATACCAAGTTCAGAAAAACTCTTAAGTTCACCAGAAAAGGTGAAAAGAAGTTTATAGGAAATGTGTTTTTTTTATTTATTCATATTTTAATTAGTCTATTAGCATGTGGAGGTAATGCACTTAAATGGGACCTTGGCAGGAAAAAGCACATTTTAAACAATAAGAAACCAGAGGAAACATTGAGTATAGCTATTATTTTTGGCAGGAGTCTTTTCTTACAGCTTTTTTCCCTTTTTGTTTCTCCTCTCCAGTAACAAAAGGGGGAAAAAGTTTAAATGAGAGAAGATTGCAGAGTTGGGGATTAACATATTTAATTTACATAATGTCAGTGTGTTAAAGACTATGTAGGTGCAGCACCATAAAATATTCTTAGTTAAAAAGCAGCTCAAAATAGGAACTTCTTTTATATTGCGCGTTTCTCTAAGTTCATTGTGTGGCTAATTTTAAAAAAAGAACACCATTTACTTAGCAATGACAGCCCAAGATATGCACAGAAGTATATACTTATTTAGGAAGACGTGTAGTGAGCTCTCTTCCTGACTTACTCCCCAGGTGATGTAATGGATGCATTTATGATGCTACAATTTGATCTTCCTGGCCCATCACAATGGTGACATCCTGACAGACGCAAACCAGCAGATTTTTTTCGCTTTGACAACACAAAGCCACCGATGTTGAAAAGCCTTGTGCTCCCGTCTTTAAAGTCGAATCAGGAGTCTCCCTCTGAGAAAGGCACAGCAGGCTGTACAGTAGCGCCCCCTTCTGGATGCCACTAATGCTTGCCAGCAGCTTTCACTCAAAGAGTGCTTTTGGAGAAAGAACACAATGCATTCTTCTCTACCCAGCATGCTCAACTTAATGTCTGCAATGCAATAGGGTTCCAAGTGTCTAAATTCATAAGTGCACCAACTCATAAAGGAATTACTCTTTTTTATTAAAACTTAACTTCCCTTCACTCAGAAGTCTTTAGCTTGACTTATCACTCTCCAATTCTTGCACAGAATGACACTTTCCTTTCTTTTTCATATTTTCACTCATATATATCACGCAATTTGACTTTATTTTCCCTTCCTTTCTTTGTATTGTCTGTCCTCCTTCTCTTTTGAGTTTAATTTCAATGGTTCTGTTTAAGAATAACAGAGAATAATGATCACTGATAAGATCCCTGGGGCACAACACTTAGGCTTCTTAGAGTGTCCATAATAAACAATGACTTTTTGTCAGTATTACAGCAAAAAAAAAAAAAAAAAAAAAGATTCCTGCCCTTGCATTTTATTTCTATTTACTTATGATGATAAGACCACCGATGTGCTCCTTCTGGGCAGACTCCAAGTTTTCAATTTGATTATATAAGGAAATCTGGAAAGATAGCTGTTATTGTTTCAATGTGAAATCCTGCGTAGGCTCACATGTGTGAACACTAGTGGTACTGATTGAAGAAACTGGGGAACCTTTAAGAAAATACCTCAGTGGCTGGCTTAGGGCACTAGAGATGAGCCTTGCGAGTTACAGTCCACTTCTAGACCCATGATTCAGCTTCCTCTCTGTTATCAACACTAGGGATGAATCCCATTCACTCACCATACTTTACACAAAGTGACTAATAGTATCCCTTTAAACAAGGAGCCAGACTAAGACATTTTTCTCTTCAGCTACTTCTCTCATAAGAACAAAGTAATTCACACAACACTCACAGAGGCTCTTCTATGGAAATCAGTGTTTCCAATTTTATACCTACTGTTTTTGTCTTGTGATTCAAGCCTACAGGTTTATCAATCATCCCAATGAGACACACCTTCTCTACATGAATAGGTCTTCTGTCCACACTCACTGATGCTTCTGACTCACTAGAGGGCATCCAAATGCTCTGTCTAGTGGGGCTATTATCACACCATCTTATCTGGTCCTGCTTTAAATGGTTACCAATAAGATATTTTTATCATCTTTATACTATTTTTAATTTATTTATATTTATTTCAGATTGTTAAACACATTGCAAAAATGTGCTGCATATAGTATTTTTCAAACATGGGTGGCAATTATAGTGACTAGCAATTTTTTTTTTTACAAAATTCAGATGAAATCAAAACATGTAAAGTGTCTTATCATAGCTCTATAACGGCATGGTTTAATTCTAAAGCATTCTGAACAGAATAATATTTTCAACACTTGTTTACATTACCAGATGGTAGTGCTATTTTGAAAGGCAGCTGAGCCTTTAGAAAGCAGGGCTCAGCTGGTGGAAGTGAGTCGCTAAGGGGAGACTTCTACAGGTTATGCCTTCCCTTAGTTTTTGTTACACTCTTGTTCCTGGTGTACTACCACATGAAGAAGCATAGCCACATCCTCCACCTGCTATGGACTGAGTTACTCCACCAGGCTTTTCCTGCTCTGTTGGACTTACATCACTGAATCATGGGTCAAACTAAATATTTACTCCTTTAAGTTGTCTCACTACAATGTGAAAGTAACTAATACAAAACCTCCAAACTCACACTTTATGGTACTACTCCAAAGAAAACAATCCTATTTAAGGCCATAAAATAATTGGTATCTATCTCCTGATGTTAGGATAAAGCCAGAATAAGTGTTTCTACAAAATATACAATATATATTCGGTTTGTTCATGTAACCATTAAATGACTTCATAAAAGACAGAAACACTAGTTGGTATTTGTTGACTGTTATCTAACTAGCTAAGGGGTTTCCCCTTACATTTCCAGTCTTTCCTCCAATTTCTGTGTGTGCCCAAAGCTTATCTCCTACTGAACCTCCTGTCTGGAGTCTCTTCATCCTTTCTTCACTGACAGAGAATCTCACCTGACTCATTTTTCTAGGCAATCTTACCTGACACTTCCTCTGTACAAAGCTGTCAATTGTTTTTAATCTCTGTGTTTCCAAGACTAGCTTTACAATGTCCTTATCCATCATATTTTAGCTCCACTCATCATGCATGGCTTTTGTTTTTTGTTTTCTCCTGGAAGAGCAGTGATCATAGAGGATAGAAATCACAAATTTATCTCTCCTTTATCTATGGAGACTGAAAAGTCCTTTTTACTAAATACATGTATGAGGAGTTGAATATATGGTACTCACACAAAAGCATCTCCATTAAACATCTCCATATAGAGTTTCCATTATTTAAAAGAGAAAGCAGAAGCACAGCCCATCCCGTTTCAGCTTTGCTGTGGTCTCTCTATGTCCCTTTGCATTTATGAAATTGTTAACCAATTTTGTATTTCTCCCTCTAGCTTTACAAGTAGCTATTGAGTATTTGTTTTTCCCAACCAGAAGATGCATTTTTTTTATATATCAAATTATATACAACTGGTGGGAAGCATGTTTTGCAGGGCATTTAACATAGCCTTGTGAAAAATGGGAACTATTTTTAGTAGATTTCCAATCAGTAAAGATTGTATTTTTCCACAGACATTTCTAGAGAAATAGATTAGTTCTGTAAGGATTGTGGATTCATCAGTAGCAAGTATGTTTTAACACTGACAACAAAACAATAGCATAATTTTAGCAATTGATATGTATTTACCACTTTTAAAGCAGTTCACACATATAAACTCATTGATTCCTCCTATCTAACTGAAACACTTTAATGCTTGCCCAACATCTTTCCTTCTCTCTCTAGCATCTCCTATGTAGCCACCCATTCCTTCTCAAAGATCTCGGTCCATTATTACATATATATTTGTAGTAGCTGCAATGTTTCTAGTGATGGATATTAACATATGTAAAATGTGTAAGACACTAGCTAAGATTTTACTATGCTACGCTGCTAATTTTATCACATTTTAGCAAACAATGTAACACTTAAAATAATAACGAATTATCTCTACCAATTTTGTTATTAAGCCCTACTTATATATCTTATAATTAATTTATAATATTATTACTATTTAAAAATATTTCCTCAATATGATATGCGTGCGAATTTGTAATAACATTTTTTAATGACCTGCAATGGGTTCCCAGTTTTTAAGGAATTCTCTGTTTTATATTCAATTATTGAATAACTTGAGTTCAGTAAGTCTTTGGGAAGCCCCACCAACCTGTGAAAGCTCCAGGTCTTATTTCATGCTGCTCCGAGTATTGGGCCACATTATTCAGCAGAGATGATGGTGCTTGGGGTATCACTGGTGTAGGAGAGTGCAATTTGAAGATTTAGTAGTCTCCCTTAGGGAAATCACAGGGTACGCTTTTGGAATTGGAGCAAAAGTTCTACTATTTATCTTTATATAACGACTCTCCTGTTTTTGTGTACCCTTGGCTGTCCTGGACTAGCTTTGTAGGCCAGACTGGTCTCAAACTCCTGAGTTCTGACATTAAAAGCATGTGCCACCACCACCTGCCAGCTCCTTTTACAAGACTGTTCTTGGTCTGTTTGGGGGCCTCGTAAGATATCAAATGTTTTGCCATGAGCCTCCATGTTAAAAGGCCATCTGAGTTTTCCCTTGTGGTGACAACTCCATCAAGCCATAAGTTTGGGGGCTTATATCAAAGGACACATGTGGTTGCCTTTGTAACAATAAAAATATCAATATGAAGAAATGCCCCAATATTCACAGTCTCCTCTCCTATTCTCTTGCCTTCCTTCTCTCAGCTTGCACTTAGGGACCAGTGGGGATGTGTCCATAATCAGTTGACATCAAAGCATGGGTCAAGCCTGATTTATACATTGTTCGATACTATATATGCTTACTACATAAAAATGAGGAATGCCACTGGTGAAAAGAAATCCCCCAAATGAGTAGAATTCATGCAGTGTACCTGGGTGTCACATCTTTTTCAAAACTCAAATGGTCATAATTGTGTTTCATATTTATTCATGGGTTGTCACCAATGATTTGGCTGAGTTGTTAGGGATTTGAAAGAAATATACCTGAAAGATTAATGACAAATTTGTGGAAGACACATGGGGATAGGCTCCTCAGAATGGGACAAAATAGAGTGTCTGTCTTAAGGAAATTTTTCTCATAAATGGAACGTTAGCATAGAAAGAATGTAATAATTGAGTAGATAGGATTGGCTCATACTGTGCATACCAATTTTTCCCCAATCATACTTATTGTTGTACAATGAATTCATTAAAAACTCACTGGTAACAGACACACATAATAATGACTCAAAATATCCCACATGAAGACCTCTATTGAGAAACTAAACTGATAGCATTGATCAATGATATGGGGTCAGCTTAATTATATTGGTATTCTTTCATCAAAGAAAGTAAATATTTTTGATCCTATTAGAATAGACAAGCACTATGAATATGGCTTTGCCTTTTCTTTGTACAATGGCATTACCCAAGTTATCATTCATAGACTCATAGTTACTTACTTTCCAATCCTCCTGATAGGTTATGAAGCATCCACCCATGTAATTTATATCCCAGAAGAGGTATTGTGTCAACAAGCTTTTATTTACAGACCCATTGTTCTAATAAAGTGCGCTGCCTTCTTGAAGCAATAGACTGAAAGATGAAGTAAACGGTGGAAGACTCTTGTAGTTTGATTATAAAATTTCCCCTTGAAACATCCTGTTTGCTAGCTACTGAGATTTAGGGACATGATAGGGTCATGAAAGTTTTTCACATGAGTGGTGGTTTAGGCAACCCATAGCTTATTGTTTGAATGGGATGTGAAGAGCTTGTAAGAAGTGGAAAAACAGCTCTTAACTGGAAGCAAAGGATGGCTTGAGATTTTTCCTGGTTTTGGCTTATTACATTGTCTCTTTGTTTCTGGAATTGACCAGCATCTTTCACCACACTCTCACAGATATGTAATTCTGCCTTGCATTAGGCACAAAGTTATGGATCTGCTATCTTTAGGCTGAACCCACAGAAACTATGGGGCAAATAGGTATTTCCTCCTTTAGGCTATTTTATCCCAATGACTAAGACTAACCTGCTGATGCAGTTCCAACCTAAGGTGAGTCACCTGGCTTGGCACAGTATTATAGAGACGATGAATTAGTTGAGCAGGAACATTTTTCTCTTATAACTAGCACTAATGAATCAAGAACTCAAAGAGTAGAAATAAGGTTGCTCACAAATCACCTCATCATGATGGACCTGCTGGAAACCATTTCACTTCCTGTCCCTGAAAATATATACGTTGCTTACCTAGCATTGCAGAGGTCAGATTGCTTCCTATAAGAATATAGAAATGACTCCAATGAAACAGAAATATACACTCAGAACTCTGGAATCCTAATGTCTCTAAGCCACCAGGTGGAGGGAGGAATTTATGGTATACACAGGCGACAAAGCAGATACTGGTTTGCTACATCACAGTAAGGACAAGAATATCTGGAATATATGTGAAGTCTTCTATTTGTTTATCATTCCCCATGATTAAGGTCAATAAGGGAGTTCCACAGTCAAATTCAAATAGGACTATTAATGGCTCCGACAAAGAGTGATAGCTTTGGTCACCCTTCCACAATAAGAACAATAGACAGTTGAGATACTTAATGAAGACAAAGGTAATTACAATAGGTAACAAAAGAAAGTAATGATAAATACATTGGTGAAAATTTACGTAAAATTGATGGTTAGATTTAATTGTCAGTCCCTTACAAACTGCAGTTACCATAGAGGAGAGTATCAGTGAGAGGGTTTCTAGATCAGGTTAGACAGTGAGTAGGCATGTGGGGGACTGTCTTGATTATTAGTGTTAATTGATGAGGGGTGACTTAGCACACTGTGGGCAGCACCATTATTTAAGCAAGGATCTGAGACTGTAGAAATATGAAAAGAGAACAGAAGATTATTGGGTTCTCATTCTCCTCAGTCTCCTTCACTGCAGATGACTTTCCCACCATGATACACTACAAGTTGAAACTAGAGGGATAACAAACCATTTTCCCCTTCAAGTTACTTTTGTCACACAACAGATATGAAATTAAGAAATATACGTGTGGAATATAATTTTTATTAAAATTTTTTATATCTTATATTTTTCTGCATATATGTTCACATAAGGAAGCAAATAACTTTGTTTTGTTACTCTGATTGTCTTACCTCACATGAAATACTTTGGATTTATATCAGTATTTGACTATGGTTCATTTTATATTACCATTTTACGTTATACAGTCCATATCAGAAGAAAGGTACATATTATTTAGTAATTTTGTCTTTTGTCCTTGAGAGCTGGAGACATGAGTCAGTTGACAAAAGTGCTTACAAAGGAAGCCTGAGGATGTTGTTTTGGAACTCATTGCTCAAACAGTTGTCTGAGAGTGGCTAGGCACAGTCTGTATCTCTTCTGTAGTGGGTAGAGACAGCCAAAATACATACATATGGATATGTGTCCAAAGACTATAAGTAAAATTTTTAAATGTTGAAAGCAGAATGTTACCATATCTTCTAGTGAAGGAATTGGTATGTTCATTGCTTGTACACAGACCAAATGTATCATGCTAAGAAGAATTATAACTTTATTATTATTTTTTTTCAGAGATTACACATGATTAACTCTCTCTCTCTCTCTCTCTCTCTCTGTGTGTGTGTGTGTGTGTGTGTGTGTGTGTGTGTGTGTGTGAAAATGGCAATGATGTACTTGAATTGTTAATTGTGGTGGCTTCTTAAATCGGCTAAAAGAAATGCATAGGTGGCAAATCGTTAGTGCTGAGCGCGCTTGCAAGGTATCCCTGAGAAATGCTAGCCTTGAAATCGGTGGACTGATTAATGAAAATTGTTCTCACTAATGCACCATCTAGCTCTGAGTGCTTGAAGATGACAAAGAGTTTAAGAAAAATTAATCTCACTATCTCTCTCTCTCTCTCTCTCACCCCTCCCTCTCTGTTCCTTACATACTTTCTCTTACGTATTACTGCTTCAGCTTTCTGTCAGAAATTTGGAACTACTATTGAACCCTTATCATTCAAGTATTTTAGTTGTAAAGAATTTAATCTTCTTTATTTCCTACTCTCTATATGCCATAAAATACAACCTCTCATCTTTCACAACCATTATAACTTTGAAATGGTTTTTATATATATATATATATATATATATATTTACATCTATCTCTTACCTGTTTATCTGTCTGTCAAGTTTTTTCTACTGATTCTCTTTTTCATAAAAACCCTGACTAAAACACCTTGGAATTCCAGAAAGTGAATCTGAATCTTGAAATTTACCATTGGATAAAGTAAGATACATATAAAGATAATTAATAACATAGATATTGATAAAAATTAACATAAACTAAGTTATATATTTAATTGTTTTTGTCATTATAATCTGAACTAGGATCAATATACAGCACATGGGTAAGCAGTCTGAAGTGCAGAGATGTGCACAGCTTGATGTCACACAGCCCCAAATACATGATTTTGAAATGAAAAAAAAATTAGAAATATTCCTGTCATTCCTTTAGTATAACTTAATGACTATAGTCATATCATAAGGATTTGATCACATAAAAACTACATTTCAAGTAGTAATTTTATTATTCTATCACAGTTCTATTACACTGCAACTGAGATAGATTACAATATTTTAATATTTATTTTGTGTTAATTTAGTAAAATATGCTGTAATAAAAAATAAGATGAAAGGAAATACATTAGGTTGATAGCAGCTTAATCTCTTTATTGATGAATCATGAACATTATAGTATAGATCATGTATGTTTAAAGTTGAATCCTGGCCTTTCCTTTTGCAATTTAATTCAGAGATACGTATTATTTTATTGCTATAATTTATTAGTGTTATTATTAATAGTGTTTTATTATTGAATGACTCTTTTAGTTATTTTCATTTTGATCAAAAATGATTAAAGTTTATATAATATTATTATGACAAGCTACAACGTTAATCAGTCAAGGTCCTTGATCTACAAAGTATTTCCAATATATTTCCAGAGCTAATATTTCTTAGGAATTTATTTCCTTACCAATTTCTGGATAGGAAACTAACCTCTCTTGATTAATGACAACTATAAATTGTGTCCTGACTTCTCATTTTTGTTTGCTGAAGAACAAGGAGTGCTGAAGAATAAATCTTCTATTAGAAAACAAAAAAGCAAAGAAAAATTATTTATTACATCTACATTAATTACTGGCAGATTATCTTGAACAAATAATACAATTTATTTCAGCAGTTACTTTTGGTTTAATTTATATATACATGTGTGTATAAGAGCTTCAGGAATCCAGAATAAGGCTTCAAAATCACTGGACCTCGAGTTACAGGTGGTTATGAATTAACCATCATGGG
Organism: Acomys russatus; assembly: GCF_903995435.1. Classification (NCBI taxonomy): domain Eukaryota; kingdom Metazoa; phylum Chordata; class Mammalia; order Rodentia; family Muridae; genus Acomys; species Acomys russatus. The sequence goes on from NC_067162.1 coordinate 26,845,680, forward strand.
TTCTAGAACCCTAACTTGGCTCTACTGGAAGAGAAGACAAATTCATCCATTGAACTATCCCTCCAGCTCCATAAATATTAACGGAGCGCCTTCCTACAGCAGCTGACGGAGCACATGCAGAGACACACAACGAAACATCAGGCAGAAAGTCCAAGTTAGAGATCTCCATTGGGTCCCTCCCTTTAGAGCTTGGGGAACCCCACAGAGGAGCAGGAGGAAGAATTGTAGGATGCAGAGGGGTCACAGACACCAGCAGAACATGGCTAACAGAATCAGCTAAGCAGAGCTTAAAGACTGCATGGATCTAGATTCTCTGCAAGTATGATGCTATTGTTAGCTTTGTGGTTTTCTGAGATTCCTAACAGTCGGAGTTGGGGGTGTGGCTGGCTGTTTTGCCTGCCCTCTGGATCCTTTCGCCCCTACTGGGCTGCCTCACTCAGCCCTGATACAAGGGTTTGTACCTAGTCTTGTTGTTATATGTTATGCTGTGTGTGGTTGATATAACTGGGAGGCCTGCTCCTTTCTCAAGGAACAGAGGAAGAAAGGAGGTTGTGGAGGGCACTTGAAAAAAGTAGAGGGAGGGAAAATATATGAGATAAGAATTTGAAAAATTGTTAGTCCCAGTTTTCTCATCTATAAATTTAATCTATAAATACTTAAGCATGAATGTCAAAATCAATATAAACTATCAAGGATAATTAAGCCAAAATAGAACTCAATTTATGTGAGCTTTTATTTTCATACTTCTGTATATTGAACTAAGGAAAAAAAAAAACCAAGAAACAATTTTTCTAAGATATTGACATAGTGAAATAAAGATGAATGAGTGGTCTGCTTTTACTTTTTTACACTTTTATTTACCTATCAGCTTTCCTAAATGAATATCTATTGAGTTTTTCAGTGTTTGTTCCATAGTATGGTTTTACTAGTGCCACACACGTCACATTATTACACTCTTTGAAAACCATTTTGCATATTTCCTCATATCTCATCTTGGCCACATCCCATAGGATTTCCTTTTGATAGAAGTTTTAGACTTTCTTTTAATTCTTTTGTTTTGTTTTCCCACTGCCTAAATAGTGCTAGAATGAATATCTTATTTGGGCTTTTCTAAGTATGTATTTTTTTTTTTAATTCTGTAAAACAATATTATCCAGCATCTTCCTTCAAAGTCATAGTCAAATGGAAGCTGCTATTACTGTAATTGCTCTCCTACTTTAGAATACAATGCAAGGTCAATATGAACAGGAGGACACTACTTAATAGATGATGATCAGAGTAAGGCACCTTAATGTTAAGTATTTCACTTGTAAAAGGACACGTGGACACTTCCATGTAATGTCTGGTTAATGCATTAATTATGTACTTGGGAAGAAATAGACATCAATAAGGATTATGTGATCCCGGTAACCACACACGTTTTAAAAGATCTTAGTGAATTCTAAGCTTTCAAATTAATTCACTGTTCTCTTGGCAACTTAGACTGTGGATTGACCAGGATAAAGAGATTCAGGTCATTTTATAAAGAAAAGTAGATAGGCTAAAATTTATTTCAGCTAGGAAAAAATGTATCTATGAATTGAAAGCACACCTGTGAATATTTTAGAGCTGTAATTAGAAACATCATGTACATGACTCCATTCTCAGTTTCAGAGTAGATGTGCTGTCTACCTTCCCCGTATAAATAATCCCAGGTGCATCTAAATAGACTGCTTTTCTAAAGAAGAATAAATATACAACAAATATTTACTACTTCTTATTTTAGTTTGCTGAAAATATGGAAAAATGTAGCATACATAAATATTTATTTTTCCCCACAATGATATTTCACTTAAAATGCTCATTCAAAGATATATAAAATCACAAATGTTTTATACTTAGACGCAATTGAAAATTAGCTGGTTAAGTATTTTGTGACCTGTACCTTCATGACTTCAGAGGTCCTTTAGGGTATCTGTGGCTCTGGCAACTATTTTTAGGTGTTATAGATTTTAAATATTTATTGTTAAAAATCATTAATTTTAACATTACAAGGCACAATTAATAATCACATCTTCCTTTATTTTGTCTTTAAATATCAATACATTGATTTCTTTAAAGTAGTTGAAACTTTTGTCATGTACATATGGAAACATAAATATTTATTGGTTATGTCCTATGTCTTTATCAATATATGTATCCGTTCATCTCCTTATATATGAATGTCATATATATTTTAATTACTTTGTTTATATATTTATATATGGAATGTATATACATTTTTAAAATTAATCAAGTCATAAGTGTTTTATGGTGATATGAACGTCATGGTCCTCAGCCAGCCCTGACTTTGTAAAATAATAAGTTTCCATAAAAGAACAGAAATCAATTTAGATGAACAGAACACTTCCAAAGTAGAAATAATTGCACAGTAGAAACATAATGGAGATAGTAAGTCAATACTGAGAATGTGGAAACAAGGCCTGCTATCGTCATCAGCTGCACGAAACTTCAGTATCTACTCTAGCCAGTATGAATTTCTAAAGCTACCGTATTGTTTAAATGAGTTCACTAAAGAATGGCTTTTAATCATGTTGGTGGGCTTTTATGGGTACAGCTTCTGATATTCCTCAGAGGTACAGACTCACAGACACACACACAAAAAAATCACCTAAGCCTATGGTTCTTAGAATCTTTCAACTTCTACCACAGTGCTCCTGACCCTGAAGTGTTGGCATTCATTTCTAGATGCATCTTTTGGGACAGTCTTCCACACGAGTTCCTGACCATGAGCTAAGCAAGCATTCCAACAACAGACAAGCTAAGTGTACAGGAAAGACCATTACACATCAACCTTACAGAAAGAGTCTCAGTCAAATGAAGAATGCTGAGAGCAGGAAAAATAATAATATGCAGAGAAGAGACACTAATTGGTTTCCATTACCAAATGGTCAGCCTTGAAAACATACATAAAAGTGATATTATATAGTCAGCAGTCCAGAGTAGGAGAACAGAGCAGGAGAGGGATAGAGCCTGGGAACAGGAAAATAAGAGTGAAGGGATTACAATCTGGATATAATGTGAATACATTATCCAAAAAATTGAAAGAAAAAATGTAAATACAAAATTTACAGAAAATAAACTAATTGTGGATAACTTTAAAAAAGCATAAATATCTTTCAACCGATAGTAGGTAATGAAAATGTGGTACATATACAAGATGGAATACTATTCAGATGTAAATACAAATGAAATCATTAGACTTTCAGGTAAATCAACAGGGCTAGAAAAGAGTTTAATGAGTGAGGTAAACAAGACCCAGGAATACAAATGCCACATCTACTCTCTTATTTTCAACTCCTGATCCAAATCTTGAGATGAGAGAATATGACTAGAATAATCTAATTTTTTTTTATATTGTGACACTACTAAGTCATTAATAGAAATGCTTTCCTTAAAAATACAGTAACTCGCCTGGGTGGTAGTGGCACAGATCTTTAATCCCAGCCCTCTGGAGGCAGAGGATGGTGGATCACTGTGAGTTCAAGGCCAGCCTGGTCTACAAAGTGAGCCCACCATAGCCAACATTACACAGAGTAACCAACCCTGTCCCCCTCCAAAAAAAAAAAATACAGTAACTCAAGAGATTGCTGTTAATTGAAAATGCTCCTGAAAACACTGGAGACTAAAATAGTGGGGTGCAGCAGTTAGGAGTTCCTAAAGTGTTCTGCTTAGTACAATTCTGGTCCTGTGAGATTTTAAACATGAAATAATATTCTTAGTGAATGGAATGCTTAACAATTAATTGCATCGTTTGAGAATATGCATATTTACCTTTTAGCAGCTACATGTTTCTAGACTACTGCTCAGTATGCTAGGAGCATTTTATTTTATTTTTTCATGTCTCCCTTCAAGGGCTTTAATTCTGTGGGTAATTATGGGCTGATGTAATTGCTCATTGTTTCCAGACACCTACACTGAATACACAGGTAAGCCTGTTATCATGGTTTCATCATTGCTTCTCCATTAGGTGCTCATCAAACCTAGTCACTCAGCAAAAATAATGTATTAAAAAATACAATTTTACATTATGCCATTTATTCTGAATTTTTCCTTGTAGATTCCCTAAATTCTGTTTCCACCAGTTTCTCTATGATATCAGTTTGCTTCCCACCTTTTCTAGGATTCAACAATATTTCTCTAATTTGATGTCTTCATTTAAAATGTCTAGTTTCACCTGAACTCATCAGATCCCCATCTAAAATAAACAAAACTGACAGGGACTTTAATAATTAATCATGGAATTCTTACATCTTTATTATGACCAAACTTTTAAGAAGATACTATCTTCGCTTAAGGTAAAAATAAAATGCTAACTAGAACCTTGTAGGGCTTTCTTTTAAATCCTGAATTTTATCAGTTTAGCACTAACCAGTGCTCACTGAAGAAAGGTTACAACTTTAGAATGTGTTTCATATCCGTAGATAAATGAAAGAAATAGAACTCTTGTGTGCTTATCCATTTCTCCCCCTATTCAAATATTCAAAGTTTACCTTTTTTAAAAAATATTCTCTGTTTATATATGTGTGAGGCCCTACAGGAGAGGTCGATATCTGGTCTATCCCAGTAGCCAACTGAGCTTGGTCCATTAAGACACACTATCTTTCTCAGCAGAGTTCTCTCTTTGCATGGTCTAGGGAACCCCAGATTTTGTAAGGAGCATCACAGAGCCCTCAGGGAAGATTACAGGCTCAACCCTTTTCTAATAAGAAACCTGTTCAGCAAGCACCTGGGGATTATCCCCACTCTAGGCTGAGATCCTAGCTTTAAGCAAATGACCTTTAATCAGACCCATCTGAGACTCCTTTTAATTCTGGGGAAGAACTTCTGCTGGACACTCAGGGCTTGGCTGCCAGAGATGCATCACTGCCATCTCAGAGCTGACTACACAATGGAGCCCTGCCGGGCCTGTATCTCACTGGACCTGTCTGCAGGCCAGTTTCAAACATCCACCTGCTTCCTCTACTGTGCCTAGCATGGCAGCTTAAAACCAAGGAGCCGTAATACTTTTGATAACATCACAGGCTTATGGAGCTCCTGAGTCTCCACTACTCTCTAATACCTGCAATTTTATTCTAAAAGAGCTAAATTTTATACCTAGTGGAAAATCATTTTCCACCTCTCCTGGTGATACTCGGGCATGCCACCTAGACCACAATCCTCTCCCTAATGTGCTCAAGCCATTCCTGAGAGAAACAGGACCTTTGATCTTAAGGTCTATCTGTATCACCCAGAAGTCAGCAACACGTATAACAGCCTTCCCAACATGGAACCCAGGCTACCTGCTGGACACTGAATGACATCTATGGCCCACAATTACCTGCACATTTGGTTTCCTGCTAAATGTATCTTTTCTGTCTCTCTCTGTTTAGCTTTGTCTGAGATCATGAAATTGACTCACTTTGCTGTAGAACTCATGAACTTATACTCAAGGGTAATTTTCTTCTATACTCTCTACAATAATTAACTCACTTTCTCCCTGGAGCAAAATTCAAGTAACATTTTCTTTAGGCTATTGTTTCCGGGTCATATTCATTAATGGAATCTGATTGAATGCTCACTATGTTTCAGGAGTTGTACTTTCAGGCTTTACAGCAGTGAGAGACTTGCATTTAAGGTATATTTTGGTCCCTTGTGACCCTCTTTTACATTACTTATAACTGGTATCATTTAGTTTTATTTGTGTAGTAAATTCATACTTCTGTACTCATCTTTTCACTGAATGAAGCAAAACTCCATCAAGACTCATAGCCTTTGTGTAATCAATATTTGTAGAGTAAGAAAATGATTAAAATATTATTCTAGGTCATAGGAGCAGAAGAATAAAAATAATCTTTGATTTTTAACAAACATAAAGCACAGACTATCCCTATCCATTAAAAATTTTTAACTAAAACATATTGATTTTATATGTATATAGTTTGCCTGCATGTATGTCTGTATAACACATACATGCTGTGCCTGCAGAGGCCAGAGGATGACTTTGGATCTGGAATAACTGAACTTACAGAGGTTTGTGAGTCATCATATGAGTGCTGGTAATCAAACTGGAGTCCTCTGTAAAAGCAGTGCTCTTAGCTGCTGACAATCTCCTTATTCTCTTAAGAGTTAAATGTTCCTTGCTAATTTCTCAGTTATAAATGGTTGGGAGATAAGATAAAACAGAAACTACTGTACAGTGCACGTGCATACACACACAGAGAGAAAGAGAGAGAGAAAGAGAGAGAGGGGAAAGGGAGAGAGAGAGAGGAAAGAGAGAGAAAAGAAATTCCTCATATTCTTGTGCTAAGCGGAGCCCATATACTTTGATAAATGGAGTCTATTGCCAGAAATTATTTCGATCCCAAATATATTTTTACAATAAATCCATGTAATTTTGCTGTGGTAATCAGCAAATAGGGCATCATTTCTATGTCTAGCCTTCATTTTTCCCCTTGCATGAACCATAATGTCAGTCCTCCTAAAGCTGTTCTTTGGGAGCAATGTATTTCCACTAGTTTTTCTGTACCTTAATTGTCCACAGATGCAAACTCACTCTGAACAAACTTATGTCTATTCCTTCTCTTGCCTGTAGAATGAGCAACAATTTTCTATGTATCTTTTAATGAATAGGAAAAAAAGATAAAATGTTTTCTGGGGGAAGGCAGAGAGCCATAATTTTTTGTTTGGTTGGTTTTTTTGAAACTCGATTTCTCTGTGTAGTCTTGACTTTCCAAGATTCACTTTGTAGTCCAGCCTGGCCTCAAACTCACAGTGATCCGCCTGCCTCTGCCTTCCAAATGTTGGGATTAAAGGTGTGTACCACCATGCCTGCCTTAGAGAGGATTTTTAAATGGAGATGTGTGGGGCCTTGAATGAGGAGCAGGAAACTGAGTTCCAGTTTCAGTGCTGCTCCAGTGACTTTCAGAACTGCTCCTATGACTCCTTTCTACAGAGTCAGGGCAACATGTTACTCATTTCTGTAACTGCAATTTTAGTGATTATATTGAATTTAGGCACTCTCCTGCTTCTAATTTTGAGACTTTAAACATATTTGGCTTTCTAGGATTGTGCATCATGCGCAATTTGTGAAAATTCAGTCTATCATAATTAAATCATAACTTTTCTAGGCATTAAAGTATTCTGTAGGTACACTCTTTCATACTGTTTTTTTTTTTTTTTTAAAGAATTTGGCGCTCATAAACAGATGATTGATTTAGTTTGAAAAAGTGACAGCAAGGAAGTTCAGAAGTGGAATTTTTTAGTGAGTTACTCACAGTATCATTGTGATTATCCCATTTCCTCTTCTCATTGCTATCCCTGTCAAAATAGCAGGTGTAATTTGTGTCAGGTTCTCATTACAAGACTGAGGAAGGCATCAGAATGTTAATGCCTTGCATTCTCAAAGAATTAGAGAAGTGACCTTTTCAGTATTCCATAGACACGGATTTCAGGAATGTGGCTTTGAGAGTGTGTTTATACCCTCCTGTCCCTACACCAGCAACTACTTTGCCCGCTTTAACAAGGGAAGGCAGCAATAGAAGGAAATGTGCATGCAGAAAGATGTGAGTGTAATAGGCCACTATCAGAGTGAATATGCATATATATGTATTAAAATAAAAACACCTGCCCAAACACACATAAAATCATACAGTATTGAATGCAAGTAATAACTTGATTGGTTGATAGCATCACATCTGGAAGTTAGAGCAGCATCAAACTGTTGAGTCCTCTACACTGCCAATGTAGGGTAGTCTCTTTACTCTCACTGGCAAAATGCACCCTAAAACTAGGCTTCAGTTCCTGAACTGAAAAGTTAGTTTGCTACTATAATGTGCCCTGACATCTCTTAAGTGTGTTATTTAGATCCCGTTGGAATTTTCTGTGATGTGTATCAATCACTAAAGATAACAATATCTAAAGTTAATTAGGAGCTTATTGACTACCAGTCAATAGTGTAAGATATGAGTTTTATCCATAGCACTTTCTATCTATAGAAAAATACATAGAAAATTTTCTATCTATAGAAAAAACATGAGGTACAAAATTATGTACACATTACTCATGGATAGTGAAATGAATTACTCAGTCAACACCACTGAGCCTCAGATCTATTATATTTTTAAAAAAGCTGAAGCATTCCTGTCACACAGTCAGTGTACGTCCATGACTACAGTCATGTGAAAAGGCTCTATTTGTTTTAAAAATCTGTTTCAAGTAGCAAATTTATCAAGCTAACATAATTTTATTATTCTACACTTTAGATAGACTCATATGTTTTAATAATAAGTGTTTTATATTAGTTAGGAAAAGAAAAACTGTGTTTAAGTTTTTGATTAGTTGATGAATCATGAAATCACAATTGTATGAATCAGGAATGGGTTTCACAGTGGTCCTATGTCCTACTGCAATTATGTTTATAGGTAAGGGTTCCCTTGCTGTTCTGTTATGATTAGTATATTAATGTTATATGTTTTAGCTTTTCCCAATATAGGATGTGTAACGTGTTAGACAGATATTACTGTGAATTGTAGTAGAACAAATATAGAGGGAAAACCTTACTACATTCAACAAGTCTAAATATTTGCAATTATTGAATTAAATATAATTTATGCATTTGCTCACAAAATGTACTAATTATGCAATGAAAATTAGAAGTTGAGTTGGTGCTAAAGAGAGTAGTTTATTTAGGCTAAATGGCTTTAAGTACTTCTTTAGTTTCACTATTATTGAAAAATGAATGGTAAAAATAGTTCAAGATAACATCTTCACAACTTTTAACAACCATTTAGCACTGCATCTATAATTAAAACATTCAACTAAATTGAACTTTCTTCTCCAACTTTCCTGTTATACACATACCTATTTTACAGACAACTAATACAGATTTCCAAATTTTAATATAGATTTTAAAGACTATAATTTCTTGCATATTCTTTGTGAATTTTGATGGTTTAATTGCTATCTTATGCTGCACTTATCAGAGAGCATTGAAAAGTGTTAATTACTTTGTGCTTTGGTTAGATATGAATTTATGCAAAAATTAAAAGTTTTCCTAGAAGCAACTAAAATCTATGTTTATTATGTTACATGAAAGTTACAGAATGATTTAAAATAATTAAGTCAAAGGAACTTGGACTTGAAGTTAAAAAGATTTGTAAGGTACATAAAAGGAATTTTGGAAAATTCCAGAAAAACAGTAATTTTAATAAGAATGGTTCAGTGATGGAGCATGGGACCTTGTGTGCGTGTGTGTGTGTGTGTGTGTGTGTGTGTGTGTGTGTGTGTGTGTGTGCGTGTGTGTGTGTGTGTGCATGTATGCATGTATGTGTGTGTATATGTGTGTGTATATGTGTTTGTTCATGTCTGACGTGTGTACATTTTAAAAGTGTATGGCAAAAGTTGGATAAAATAAAAGATGTGTATGAAGCCAGTATACTTTGGGCGTTATAATGCCATCGCATTTTGGAGCCTTTCCTTCATATTCATGTCCCAATGTGGCATCCTAGTATTTGGCTCTAGGTAGAAAATTCTCCCTAAAATCTTTATAAGAAAACTTCCCGAAATTGAGAGTGCACTGTTACCTGGTGTGGTTGCATGTGCTGTTCAATTCAGCTCTACTTTCATTTAAAATAGCCTTTGTTCTAAATTGAAATGCAGCACAAAGACATATGTTTCAATTCTTTCATTAATTGAGGAAGTGTTTTTATCATTGACTGCATCTATAGGAAAAGGTTGAAGGAAATTGTTTCACTAATACTTATACATAGAAATTAGAAAACCAGTCTAGAGGTATGTATTTTAATATGATGTGTTAAGTGGGAAAAATTACGGCATGATATTTGAGCCAAGACAAAAAATATTTATAGTCCCATTGTAGTGTAGAAATACTCTTTAAAAACGCCATAAAGACATCCCTTATTATGGAATTATATTCTAATAAAGCCATTATAAATTTAAAGTACAGTAAATCGGGCATGCACTTAATTTCCTAAACCTGCCAATCACTATAGATTAGAGCTATGCAGTTGTGTAACCTCAAACTCTTGCCGCTTTCTGTTGCGACCCAACCTCACCCAGCCACTATCCCACTACTTGTCACTTGATACTTAAGATTTTAATGTTCAGCTTCTCCAGTGGGTTCTAATTCTGCATTGTAACAGAGCTGAAAAGCCATGCCAAGTGCAACTGGCCATGTGCTGCATAGTACTGAGAAGGTGCGTAAGCCTGCTTATGTACCAAAGATATTTTTATCAAATTTCTGTTTTCTGAATATTAAACTCTCTTCTTCACCTCCAAATGATTTCAGCTTCTACTCAGATATTAACATGCAAAGTTTCAATGATATACATTTTAATTATTCTATCTTATTACCTGCCATGGTTATTTCCCATGAACAGTACAAACCCTAAAGCTTGGGGCTGGGAATTATTTTCTTTAAAAAGGAATAACCTCTCCTAGGCATTTAAATGCCAAACTTAGTCGATCAAACTATAATTGACTCTAATTGGGACTCCCACAAGCTCTTCTTATTTTACAGAAAGTACCTGAAGTTAAAAAGAGGTGAAAAATTCAACTATAACTTTAAGTATCCTAATATTTCTAAGAAAATAATCCTAAGTATTAGGTACAATAAACCAGAGATAGCTCCACTTAAAAAATTCAACTGATTTGTTCCAACCCTTTTTACTGTTAACCTAATTTTCTTGCAAACTGATGTAAAGTGATAACTTTTGTGATAGTTAGGTATCTAAGTGATTTAAAAATCTCAGGCTGAGCATGAAGTTCAATTCTTAGATTGGCTCATTAGAGTACACTAGACCATGAGTGTGTCATCCATATTGCCTTCCAGGCTGTGTACTGGCACACACACACACACACACACCTACACACACACACATACACACACATGCACGCACACGAACACACACACATATGCACACACTCACACTATTACACACATGCCCACACACACTCAGGCATACACACACACACACATACACACACACACACACACACACACACACACACACACACACTACCTGCACTTGGTATGGAGGCATAGCCATCAGAATTTCAAGATATTCTTGTTACATAGTGACTTGAAAGCAAACCCAAGACCTGGAGATACATGAGATTCTATTTTGAAACTCTTATTTGCAATCTTTCTCTGGGAAAGAAAATGATGTAAGATGCATACACACACACACACACACACACACACACACACACACACACAGGCACACTGGTTTCATCCCCCACTAGTCTTTAACATCTGAATACCAGCTCACCAGTTGGTGGTACTGCTTAGGAAGCTTGGGGTATGGCCTGACTAACAAAGGACATCACTTGGAGAAGGGTTATGGATTTATAAAGTTTTATACCTTTCCCAGTGCACTCTCTGTGTCCTCTTGAAGTTCCAGGTAACAGCTTTCAGCTTCCACTTCTACCTCCATGCTTCAAGTGGCTATTTATAAACCTTACCTCTCTTGAACCATAAGGGCAAAGTAAACTTTTTTTTTCTGTAACTTTCTTTGGTCATGGTGCTTTTTCACAGCCATGGAATAGTAACTAAGTTGGGAATTGGTACCAAAGAGTGGGCCATGGCTATGACAGAGATGGCCATCTGAGATTTTTATTTGTTTTATTTTGGAGGAACATAAAAGTGCTTTAGATTTTGAACTAGAAGAGCTCTTGAATTTTTTTATCAGAGCTTAATTATTTGTCTAATTATGTGCCTGGGAGACAGTAATGCTGAAAGCTACCTGAACTGTGGATGCCCAGATGAAAAATTTTCAGAGACGAACATTATTGACTGGATTAGATACCATTCTTGTGATCGTTTGGCAACAAATATGCTTGCTTTCTGATCTTGTCACCAGAACTTACCTGGGGTAAAAATAAAAAAGTAATGGACTAGTTTCTCTGGCAGAGTAGATTTTACAGCAACTTAATATTGATTCCGGCATCTGGAATATAGTTCTTAGGAATCACTTTTTGCAGATCTATAGTGTTAAAAAACAAATGGGACAAAGTATATACAATACATACAATTTTCAGGAAAAGAAAAAATCCAAGAAATGTAATGCTGTAGGCTTTTGCTGAAAGAGTTAAAGAAATTAAGGGAAGGCTTGATATGCAGTCAAATAAAGGAAATTGTGCCCACAGGACAAGATCCTATCTAGCTAAGTTTCCATCTTGTGATAGGAAAATGTTCAAGGGATATGCGGCTTCTAACAGGGAAGAAAGAAGCAAAAGCTTCTGCAAATGTGATTCTAGGGGACCAAGTTGTATTTTAGGCTGGCAATGTGACAGTATTGTCCATGTGGTGTTAACTTTAGAATATTGAAGCACGCATAAGTAAAAGGGTTACACAATATTCCTCCATGGTTTCTGATGTCCTCCTAAAGCCAGGTGTATAACACAGGTGCCTATTGGATGAAGCTATAGTAGTAAATCTTCAATTGCATTGAAGACCCAAGATATTGTGGGGTCTCTACCAAGAAAACCTCTAAACAGGGAATGTAACCAGCCTAACTGAGAGGAAGGCAGCAAAGCTAGAGGGATGGAAGTAAGCCCTGCAAAAACTTTCATGGAGCAATATGATTTGGGTCTTGCCCTGCTGATTTTCAGTCTTGCTCTGACCCCATATTTTTTTTTTCCACTGTGCTCCAATACTACACGTTCGGAATTGTAATGCATGTTCTGTACCATTGTGTATTGGAACTTTGAAATTTGCTTTGTGATTTTACATGGGGGTTAGAATTAAGAGATTGCCTTGTGTTTCAGAACAGACTTTTGGTCTTTTAAAATGTGTTCATACTGAGAGACTGTGAGGGATTTTGAAGTTGGACTAAATGCATTTTTGCATCATGACATTGTCATAAGACTGTGGTGGCCAGGGGGTAGATTTGTGTTGTTTAAGTGAAATGACACCAGATTATCAGGCACTTGAACGCTTTGTTCTGAGTTGCTGGTACTGTTTCAGATGTTTAGGTGATGTGAAGGGTCTGGGGGAGTTTTATCACTATGGGTGTACTCTGAGGATTCTAAAGCTTCATGCCACACAGTGTGCACCTGCTGTGTCTTGGTTTCGGTTTAAGATGTGAGCTCTTACCTTCTACTCCTGCTGCCATGTAAAGTGACATTATGGACCTAAGTCCACTGGATCCATAGGTCCAAAATAATCTTTTTCTTCTGTAAGTTTCATTAAAACATAACAAATATAATATGCATACATAGCTCTAATATACATAAGAAATTCACAGTATAGATTTATATCCTCTCTCCTTTTAGAGTGAAGACACAAACATGTAAGTAGGAAGAGTTTACAATTTACACTGAGGCTGACTTTCCTGTCCCTATATATGAAAACAGATGCTTGTATACTTATTTAGATATGATCTTAGAGATGGTATGTAACCAGCAACATGATTAGATCAGTATCTATGTATTTATATATTGAGAATACACGTTATGCCAAGAATAAATACATTTACTGTGTTGATTGAATTTATATAAAACAAATTTATATTGTACAAATATAAGACATTAAAATGTTTGAGAAAAGAAAATTTACTTTTTAATTAATATAATGTAAATAAATTATAAATAATAATTTATTTATTAATAATTTTATCCATTAATATTATGATATCTGATAAGTCACTTTCTCTGCTCATTTTTACCCTTATCTCAAATATAATTCTGTATTTGGAAAAGAATTCAGGGACTTATATCAAATTAACATGACCATGATATCCGTGCCAATTTATTTGTCATAATTTAAAATATAATATTTTCCCATAGAATAATTTATTTGCATCTTTCTGATGGGATCCACAAGAATGGTTTCCTGTAGACAAATCTGTGTCACATAGAATATGGAAAATGTGAGTGTTTCTTGTTTAATTTATAAGTACTGAAATATTAACAAATATGGTCTAAGGTTAGAGTCAATAATAGGAGTATAAAGTAAATGAATATTATCTGGGTGTGTTCCTAGTGATCAACAAAAGATGGTATTTTATAGTATAAAAGGAAGAGCGAATTAATGTACCCAAGACTCTTTGTGTATGGAAGCACTTAGTGTACAAATGTCATCAGAGAAATGAGGCAGAACAACTGGCCTCTATCTTCAAGTAAACGCGTGGGCGGTTAGTACTCATGTTGACTGGCTATCTAACACCTCTGGGTGTGTTTGTCTCACATGCACTTGGGAAAAAACTCAGGAACTTAAAACAGAATGTTTCCTGAAACTCAGGCAGGATCTTTTTCCAGGATTGTGAACAGGAATATTTGTGGTTCTAATACAGAGGTATGGTGAACAAAAAAACAACAACAAAACAAAACAAAACACACTGCAAATACTTCTCAGCGCTGGGTTAGAACCAAAAAAACGTCAAGACTATAAAGTAGAATCTATCTTATCAATTCTGCTCTGCTCTTAAGTTTATCCAAACATTGTCTTAAACCTGAGGTTCATGCCTCTTCGAAAAGGGAGCCAAGCACTTCTGAGTGAGCAATTGTAAATATCCCTTTGCATAAGCACATTAACGGTCAAATATTAGGTTAGCCTTTTGTGACATTTTCTGATCTTTAATTTTTATTTAATTGAAAGTATGTTAGAACTGCTGTAACATTTAGAAGCATGGCTCTGGGAAGGACTACTTTCTGTCTTCTTAAGTACATATTTATCCAGCAGGCTAACATTTTAAGACAACTGTGCCATCTGTTAAGAAAATTTTATAGATTTAATTTGATGTGTGAAAATTATAATTTCTGTCTTTCATTCATTAACATAAATAATGATTAACAAGAGACTAAGTCAATGTAATTTTTTCAATTTAAAAGATGTACCACAGTATGAAATTCAACTAGTTATATGTCTTTATTTTCTCTCATCACCAATATAAAACTTATTACTCTAAAATTTAAAAGTTATAATTACTGAAGCCCACGAAACCTTTGTTCCTTCCCATTGACTGATGAATAATCATAAACTTATCCAGCACTATTCAATACTCCTTATATCACAGTCTTCTGTTCCTGAAGTCTTAAGTCTTTACTCTTAATCAACCATGCTTCATTGAAATTACATCCAACAACCCTATTACCAGGTCACTGAAGTGTTTCTAGTTTGTGAAGCTTAGAGATAAGTTTCATAATGTTTTCATTCTCTCACTAAGACTAAGAAAGTTTCCAATATTCCCATTTCACACAGGAGCAAAACACCATCAACAGAGGCATTTATTTTGCCTAAGAAAAAAGTTTTATACTTTCTCATAGACAAAATTATGTATTTTAATTATTCTTGTGTGGGTGTATGTGTGTGTGTGTGTGTGTGTGTGGTATATTTTGTTGGTCTTTAAAAAATTCATTATTTACAAAGCCAGTTGGTTTTGTAAAAGTTCAACACTGCTATGTAAAAATGAACACCACACTACTTTAATAGCAGAGATACACTGCAGTCTAAGAGCGTAAGAGCACACATTCAGACTTATTTTTGCTGCAGTTCTGTTGCTGTTTGCCTGAGTTGATAAAACAATAACTCATAGAAAGAAACTAAGCTATGGTGCTACTTTGGTCCAGATGCAAGAGAAGGTCACATCTCCAACTTAAATAAAATCACATCAGTAATGTTAAAATTAGAGATAGCAGCTCAAGACCAAAGCATAAAAGAAGATAGAAACTCCTAGGAACCAAGGGTTTCTCCATATAAAACCTAGAGGCATGCATTTTTGGCTATTTACAGGAAATAACTGGGTGCTGGGAGAAAATGCCTTTAATGCCATCACTTGGAAGGCCGAGGCAGCTAGATTTCTGAGTTCTAGGCCAGACTGTTCTACAGAATCTGTTCTAGGACAGCTAGGTCTATAAAGAGCATCTCTCTCTCTCTCTCTCTCTCTCTCTCTCTCTCTCTCTCTCTCTCTCCCTCCCTCCCTCTCTCTCTCTCTCTCTCTCTCAAACAAACAACAGCAACAAAACAAACCAACAAACACCCATCATAACATATGTGTCAGTGTGTGTGTGTGTGTGTGTGTGTGTGTGTGTGTGTGTGTGTAAATTGTCTTACATGCTGTTCCAGCTTCAGAATCTTGAACAGCTCCTGAGACTTAATAAAGTCAGTCTGCATTTTATGAGTTGAATACCAGACCTCGCCGATGGACAGAACATTCTCCACCATTGAGTGGAAAATGAGGTTTGACTTTCATACAAACTCGGGTGTCCCATTTCTGACCACGTGATCTGGATGGGGAGACCTGGTAGCACTCAGAGGAAGGATAGCAGGTCACCAAAAAGAGACTTGATACCCTATGAGCATATACAGGGGGAGGAGGTCCCCTCAGTCACAGTCATAGGGGAGGGGAGTAGGGGAGAAGTTGGAGGGCAGATACAAGGGATGGGCTAACAATTGAGATGTAATATGAATAAATTAATAAATTTTTTTAAAAAGTAGAAAATGTATGCAAGTTCCAAAAAAAAAAAAAAAAAAAGTTGCAGTGAATGGAAAGCTGCTGATCCCAGCATAGAGAACGATTATAGAATATACAAACTTAATCGCCTTTTTCTAGAATTTGAGCACTGCCAAGAGCCATTATAATGTCATCCCTGATTCTTATTTTATAAGATTTGTATCCCATTCCTTTCTTTCATCTATTCTCATCCTCAAATATGTTGGCTAGGGGACCATAGCCTGATCAGGTTGTGACTAAAACTTTTCCCAGTCATGTGATCTCTTTTATTAAAAAGGTCTTCCAATCTTGGACCCAAGAGCCAGGCTTAATTAAAGTTATTTGCTTTTAGCTTAGAAAATGAATTACCTCTTCTCACTCCGAGGGCTTGCCTACCACTGACAGCAAAAATAAAGTTTAGGGCCTCAAGTTTTTCTACAGAATTTGTCTCTTTGTCCTCTAATGAATTGTTTTAATTAAAATAACTTAGTGACCCTTTTCTTGCTCTCTTAGCTATAGAATTTTTTTTTTTAAACAAAGCTCATATTTGCCCTTGGATAGTTAGAAAAATTGCACTGTAACATTTTTTTCTTCAAAATATGCTTTTTTTTCTTTTTTTTTTTTTTTTTTTTTTTTACAGATTCCTTTTAATCATGATTAGGCATTTTAGAAGAAATCCGTAATTTATATATATTAACACTACAAACTTGACACATTTAAACCACCAAATGTTTTCCTGTGTTTGAATGCTTTGCACCTAGCATAATATTAATGATTTAGTAAAATTTAAACCATACTTAAATAAAAGGAAAATCAGTTATAAGTTATATAACTAGAAAACCTGAGATTATTTGAAGTTACTCACGGTGCTGTGAAACTATCTTAAGGACACATTTGAAACTAAATTTTCTTTCAATATAAGAGATGTGGCTGCTCAAAACAGTAAAGAGGATGAGTATGATTTGTAAAAACTATTTATTCCTTCAATCAAAAATATTTATTGAGCCATATAGGTTGCCAAGAATTAGTTTGATGTACAATAGAACCATAACTAGAAAATAATTTCTTTATAATCATTTTCTTTTTTAAAAGATTTACTTATCTGGGTAGGGGTTTAAAACCCTTACCAAGATCTAGCCAGTGGTCAGAACATTCTCCACAGTTGAGTGGAGAGTGTGATACGACTTTCTCACGTACTCTGGTGCCTCACATTTGACCATGTCCCCTGGAGGGGGAGACCTGGTGGCACTCAGAGGAAGGACAGCAGGTTACCAAGAAGAGACTTGATACCCTATGAGCATATACAGGGGGAGGTAATCCCCCTCAGGAACAGTCATAGGGGAGGGGAATAATGGGAAAATGGGAGGGAGGGAAGAATGAGAGGATACAATGGATGGGATAAACATTGAGATGTAACAAGAACAAATTAATAAAAAAAAATTTTTTTAATTAAAAAAAAAAGAAAAAAAAAAAAAAAGATTTACTTATTATCATGTATTCAGTTTTGCCTCCATGTAACACTTGCATGCCAGAAGACCACACCAGATCTCAAAATAGATGATTGTGAATCATCCTGTGGTTGCTGGGAGTTGAACTCATGACCTGTGGTAGAACAGACAATGCTCTTAAACTCTAAGACATCTCTCTAGCCTACACATTTTCTTTCTTAACTAATAATATTCCTTATGAAGGAAATGAGAATTACCACAAAATTACATATATAGTAAAATAGTCATAATTATCATAAGTCATGTGAAAGAAATAAAGACTTTTATATCCACAAATTTCCAGTTGACATGAAGCTGGAGGAAATTTCACAGCAGGAGCAACAGCAGCAGCAACAACAGAAGATAAAGCTTCTTTTGGGAAACCTCCATCTAATCTGAAGAATTAGCTGTGCTGTGTGTTGTGATAGGCATGATTGAGAAAGTTAGTTTAGATAATCAAAATGGCAAGTGGTGCACACTTCGTGGAAGATGTTCATGAAGGACAATGAGAAAAACAAAGAGGCTATAGAAGATTGGATCAAAGCATGCCCGTTTCTGAGTTCTGAATATATTAATTATCTTTCCCATTGTGGTAAAATAACTGACATCAACAGCTTATTGCAGAAAAAATGTATTCTGCCTCACCATTGCAGAGGTGTCAGTTTATCGCTGCAGGTGTGTGTGTGCTGGGACAAAACAGTTTATTCCCCTCCCCTATGACTGTTCCTGAGGGAATGGGAGGATACAAGGGATAGGATAACCATTGAGATGTAACAAGAATAAATTAATAAAAAATTTAAAAAAAAAACAGTTTATAACATTGTAACCAGGCAGCAGACAGTAGATAAAGAGAAAGGCAAGGCAAGATACAACTCCCAGTGACTTGTTTCCTCCAACTAAGCCCCATAATGATACAATGATGCCATTGTATTATGAATCCATCACTGGAGACACTCACAGACACATCTATGGGTTCTCTAATAATTCTCTGCTAAGATAAAGTCTAAACTAGCAATGAAGATAAACTATGGTAAATCTGTGCTCTGTCACTTGACTTGATACTCATGTCCTTAAGCTAGTGCACTAAAGGCATGTGAAAGACTCCAAATTTATTTCTAACCCCAATGGTGTATATCAGCTGATATTATCTTTATTTAGGTGCTTCCATTATTTTTGAGTAATATCAAATTCAAAAGGAGAGTACTAAGAAGACAATTACTAGATACAAATCTTCTGCCACATTCCATGTGAGGGTAATGTGACCTTATTATGTTTAATGAATAGATGAGCGATTGATATGTCTAGAGGGATCAAAGCATATGTGAGAATTTTACTAAATATCCAACTTTAAGGAAGTAAAACTTTGAAGAAGACTGTTTTCTGACTTGAACATGTCATACTTGCATCACTTTAAGAAATCCAGTTTAGATGCTAATTAGACAGTTTCATATTTACACACCAATATACATCTATTCATGCAGTGGCCAGAAGAAGACATCAGGCATTCATGCTGTGTATTAAAATTTAAAATCTATACTTTATAGCATCCATAGCCTAGAAGATGGACAAAAGCAGAGAGTAGAAAGGCATCCATGATGATGTAAATATTATGGAAAGCAATGACAGGACATTTTAACAAAGTAGCTCAACTTATTCAAATGATGTTGGGTTGGGAATGTCTATTGCATGATGTACATTACATTTCCCTATATACATTTCAGAAGAAGTAAGAACTGCTGGAAGTTATAAAAGAAGAGAGTCAAGACTTCTAGTGAGATCACAACATACTACAACACTATAAAATCTCCTCGCTATGACTCTACAGAGAGAAAAGCCAGAACCTGGCTTCTCCAAAATGAGAAAATAAGTACAGCTGTCTCCTTACTGACGGTGCATTAGCAGTTCCCATGTTCTGCATTGCTCTTATTCCCTTGAATTTCTTAACACATTCCTGAAGGTCTTCTCTGGAATTAATATGCATTGTCACACTAAGAAACATTTGGAACATGGAAGTATAGTCCTCTGAAATAGGGAATGGAACAGTCAAAAGTCATAGAGGAAGAGGCTTTGTCCAAGGAACATCCTGTCAGAGTCCTGAAGACTCTGAGACAACAGTACATAGAAAAACCACCCCTATGCTTTGTCCTGTCAATTAGCATGCTCTAGCTTCCTTCATAAAATGCACATGGCTTTGTTTGTTTGCCTAACTGACAAGCTACAGAAAGCGGGGACATTGACCAGTTACTCCCTCACTATCGACAGCATCAGGATGACAGTCAGTTCAGACTGCTCAATCAATACAAAACTATTGAAGGAGTGATTGAATAGATTGTTGCTATAAACAAGCTTTGCCAGTGGCCCAAAGGTAATAATTTGTATGAACCTCTCAGGTCTTTAGTGCTGTATAGTTACATGAAGCACAAATTGTCATCATACGATCTGTGTATAGCAGTGTAAATCCTTAAAAAATAGGCATAAGTTGGAGTAGGGTATTACTATATTTAGGAGCCATCCAAAGGAAATATATTGTTGATATATGGGATTTTAGTCTTCTAGATAACAGATAAGAAAATGATGGTGGCATTAGCTAATACTTGGCAGGAAAAAATGAGTACACACATAAGTTTTTATTGATTGTTTTTATAATAATATTCACTAGACTTACTGAAGTTCTATACGTCATCATTTTTTATGCTGTGTTTTCTATCTTTACCTTCCCATTAACACTAAGAAGATATAGGCAAGTTTCAGAATAATGTGTGTGCCTTATTCTAATGTGATAAGTAGGAGAAGTTAAAAAATATTCAGGAACATATAAATAACAACACTAGACTGATTTTTCTTTTTTCTTTTTTTTTTCTTTCCATTTTTCTTTTTTGAAACAGAATTTCTCAGGATAATAGCTCTGCCTATCCTGGAACTCTCTTTTTAGATCAGACTGGCCTCCAGTTCACAGAGATCCCCCTGTCTCTGCCTCCACGGTGTTGGGTTTAAAGTCCTGTGCCACTTTTCCTAATATGCAATTTTTCCTCTAATAATACCAAAAGTAAGTTTTTCTCAAAGTCTTAATTTCATATGTTTGCTACTAGATTTGTGACTGGACTTGACTTTAGTTCCATAGTAACTATGTAGGGAAATAAAAATCCTCTCCACTATAAGAAACATTTCCCATTGTCTGTCTGAAACTAAAACTCCTCAAATTAAGAGATAGTACATGAGTCAAAAAATCTACTTTTGATATGTTTACCAGAATTTCTTGAAAAATGAACAAGTTTGACAAACAAAAATTCTAGTAGAAAGATGTGTTATTTGCATATTCACCAGAAAAATCTCTCTCTATATATTTTATATGAGCAGCATGCAATATAAATGTGAGTATATATTATTGTAATGAATACATACATATATATATATATATATGCATATATATATATGTATATCGAAGTAGTAAACTCAGCTTTCTCTTTAAGAATCTGAGAAAGTGTAAAATTATAAAATGTAAGACACTTGCTTGCTTGTCCAGCCTTAGAGGCTTCTCCCTGTTCTCATTATTGCTAACCTCAAGAGTTCTACCCTAGTTCCCAGAATAGTTACATGCAAGCTTCCAAATATCAAACGTCCCCATACGGTTTCCAGTAACCTCCCTAGGGACCCACACCCAAGTCCCCACAAGAGGTCTCCCAACGCCAGATGTCCTAATGTCCATATGGTTTAACTTGATAAGCAACCCCACCTGCTTTGTGGTTTTTGCCTTTAAAACTAGCCTGTTAACAGTCACTCGGGGTCCTTCATCTCCCGAGTGCTGAGGGACCCTGACGCATCAGAAATAAACCTTTGCTTTTGCAACAGTGCTCCGTGCTTCGAGTGGTCTCTCGCGGTGACCCCCTTCCCGAGTTGAGCATGAGGGTCCAACAAATCCTGGTTGTGATTCCTGTAAAGTGTATCTCCCCCTCCTTAACACTGTTGACCTTTGGTTGAGATTTGTTGTAAAAGATCCTACTCTACCATGTTCCCTGACTGCTACCCTCAAAACACAGGATGCTTAATTATCCTAAACAGCCTGCAATAACACTTTTGAATTATTGGAATTAAACCCTTGTTTTATAATTGAGTTGTATGTATGTATGTGTGTGTGTGTGAAGAATAATTTTAAATTTGAATTTCATACCAATGTATCAAAATTAAGCTTATTTTTCATCAATATACAAAGTTCTATGTGAATGAATTAAAAATTACTTTATGAGTAACAGTTAAACCTTAAGAAGAGGAGAACATTCAATACTCTACTCTTTGTCCTATCATCCCTTTATATTTATATATTGCCCTTTCTTTCTTTTCAACCTCTACTTTCAAGTGTCTGATATGGTTGAAAATCAGATAGTTTAGATTTTTAACTAAACTTAGTTGTTTAGGTGTTAAGATATTTTTAGGTCTAGATAGATGTTTCAAATCAATAGAAATGAGATAGGGTCACTATTGATTTACATTCAGAATTTTAGACTCACCAAGATATGAAAGATGTTTTCCTCAAAGCTGCCAAATACAAATAGCCAAAACACTATTAATATAACATTTATATAATTTCTGATTGTCTCTTGGATCTTCTTTGCTTATGTAGCTTATTGTATATATGGCTAATAATATAAATTTATATGTAAAAAAGAAAAATAAATTAAAAAGTAATTTAAAAAAAAAAGACAAAGCAAACAAAAACAAAGGATACTATAGCTCCAACAGTAACAACAAACTATTATTGACATCGTCAAATGTCCCCAGAGGCCATCATCATAGATTGGTTTCTTCACATTGAGAACCAACACAACAGAATGATGTTTCTCCAATATTTCTAAGTAAAATACTCTTATTAGATATCCTATATACCAGATATTTACATTGTGATTTATAGCTGTAGCAAAATTACAGTTATGAAGTAGCAATCAAGTAATTTTATGCTTGGGGTCATCACAACATGGAGAAATGTACGAAAAATTCAGAGCATTAAAAAGTTTGAGAACCACTGAATTAGAGAAATGTTGGTACTTCAAAATTTGTATGAATGTAAAAAATTTAAATTGTCATCAAATTAATTAGATGTATATTGATTTCTATGGGTGATATAATGGCAGTATAAATACTTAAAATCTTTGATATAGGGTTTTTGTTTTTTAGGGTTTTTTTAAAAACATGCATCCTTGATGCTCTTGCGTTAGTTATAGCTTACTTTGCAAATATACGATAAGATTCCCCATGAGATGAATACAAAATGACCTCAGTCCTTGGGAGGATGAAGCACTACGGATCTGAGTTTAAACTTAGCAATGCGTCATGAATAGGATAATAACATTTATAACTGAAAGCATTGTTTTATTGGATTTTCAACTAATAATAATTCATAATAATGGACTAAAGAATAAATGCTAGTTATTTCTGTAGTTTTGGACAATTTTCAGTGCCCACCACAGAGTCATCGAGTCATCCTAATCATCTCCTTCCTCTCCTTTCTTTTCTTCCTTATCAGTTTTTAAGTTACAAACCAGTAGAGAGAGGGGTGGGCGGGGGGGGGGGGGGGAGGAAATATCTACTTTGTCTTTTCTAATAAACACCCATTAAGTGTTACTTATATAGCTCTGTTAATGGTATTATTTTTCATACATTCAGTGTTTGTTTTGACAATGGCAAATTCCTCATTATTCTTCTTTCGTTATGAGCTGCCTTCTCACATAGTCCAGCTATGGCATATGGTCAAGTCTTGATTGTTTGTGAATGGATTAGCTGCCTTGCCGATTACCCATGTGCACTTGGGAATGAATCACAATGTAGCTTAACAGCTGCTCATACATCTGCCTTCTTCCACTCACCATGGGATCCCCACAGAGAATTTCCCCTTCTAAGAGCTCATACAATTGCTCATTTGCATTCTCTTCCAAAATAGCTCTGCCTGATCTGGCCTCCAGCCTTGCAGAGTGTGGAGAAGGAAGGAAATCATCAGACAGTTTCTTCTACGTCCCATAGACAATGAGCTTCCTCCTTCCACAAAAATAGATAATCTTTTGGTGAACTGTGTCCTTGTGGCCTTCCAGAATATTATGGAGTTATGTGATTAAAGGGTAAAGTGAAGGAAGTCATAGGAACTCAGTAAAGTTTTATGCAAAAGAAGCATTTGAAATTTACAGAACTCATTATGCTAACTTAAAAACATAAAGTTTTTGATGTCCCTGCCTTTCAAAGTTGGGAGCTGCTACTCTTGAGTTTGATTCTGTTTGACTTGAGTAAACAGTCAGGCAGATCAGTATGGCAGAAGTGATTTGAGGTTTTCCTGCTGTGCAGCTTCTGCCCATTTTTAAAGGAGATTCTCACAAATGGATGGTAGCACCATGGACTCTGTCTGTTTCAAGACCATAGTACTTAGAGACATCCCCCAATAAGTATGGTACATGCTAAGATATACATTGAGTAATATGAACCAATGTATGGAGGTAGAGATAAACAGTCAACTTCCATCCATGGCAGTTTCTCTGTTCTCAGCCCGGTCAGCCTAGATCATGCAACACCTGCCAAAACTTGGCATACATTGAGTCACATTTGAGAACAGCCTTAAGTGAGAAATTTCTTATATATTTTTGGCTTGTGGGCATACCAATGTGGAATTTTCTTGACTATTGATTGATGCAAGTGTATCCAGCCCATAGCTGGCAGCACTATCCCTATGCAGGTGGCCCTGAGCTACATAAGGAACCTAGCCAAATATTAGATGAGCAAGCCAGAGAGGGAATCACCAAGCAGAGTTCCTCCACAGTTCCTGCTTCCAGATTCCTATATTAAATCCTGCTCAGACTTCCCACAGTGATGGATAGTGACCCAAAAGCATAAACAAACAAGCCCTTCCCTCCCCAAGTTTTACTTATTCAAAGAGATTTAAACAAGTTATCAAACTAGAATATGTTTCTTATCATCACTATCATTTAATAGCCAGACTCTTTACTGGTGGGAAGTATGTTCAGAGACCAAGTAGCACACATATCTCTGTTATAGCTACAAAAAATGCACACACACACACACACACACACACACACACACACACAAGCGCACACAGAGGCATGCATGTGTGTAAGCGCACGCAAGCTCGTGCTTACCCTCACATGCACATGCAGGGGCAAATGCACATTGACAATTTTCTAGGCTGCACTGACTTATAATGCATACTTATCCTCTACTCATAGAATATACAGAATTCAGGTGAATGAATGCATTATGTATGAATAAATGCAATAGCAAAAGAGACTAGTATAGAGGAACTGAAATACAAGGTGAAATTTTGATCCGGAAAAAGGGGTTTGGTTGTTGAGGGACAGGCAGGGATGGTTTTGAGGATATTATTTTCCAGTCACTGTCTCTGTGTTACATAGCTTTTCAAGAGCCAGCAGGATGATAAAACTTGAAGAGTGTTTGTGCATAAAAGACATTTTTTAAAATGAGAAAACTTTAAGGTTCTATGTACTCAGAGCACTTAGATTCTCAAAAGTTTAATAAATTAAAAAGGAAAACAAACTCATAACAAAAAAATTATAAACCTTTCATCATATGACATTTGGACGCTAGGTTCCAACAATTTGATTGTTGCTTTGCCTGAGGGTAATGACAAAACACTAATTTATTGTCACCTTGTGCCATCTGTGTTCTCATTTAGTGCCTAGCAGCAAGAGTTGGCTTTATTTGATAAATAATAAATTCAGTGAATATCTCAAAACATAAACACAGTGAGAGAAGACAAATAAGACAAGAAAAGGAAAAGATGACAGAGATATGCTGTTTCAAACTGTACACTACAAATTGTGAAGACTGTTATCTTAATGATCTATTCATTCGTTAGATGGCATCTGGTAAACCGTGTTTAGGAGACTAGTACTAGATGCTAGCAGCTAAAAAAGATAACAGATATAGGCTTTTCTTTTTACCCCTAATCTTTTCCTTCTTTTTGCAGGAATGAAGATAAAAATCACATGATTTCATTCAAGGTTTTATCCACATCATCTTTGCTTTATCTCAACTGACATTAACGCTTACTTCTTCACCATTTTCTCTTGATTTAGAAATATATACTATTTACAAGGATTCCCTTATTACAAAGATTCTATTTCCTTTTTATATTTCCTACCAATAACATTGAAGACAACTTACATCTATATGTTTCTCCACCTTTTATAGGGCCTACAAAGAGGTACTGCACTTAAGGTTAATGGCCTTTATACTGGATTAAAGCAGCTCATGAAATACATAGCTAAGACCCAATTATATGATCATGTGTGTATTTTTTATTTCTCTGGGACCAAATATCATCATCTAATAATAATGCTAAGTAGCATATTATATTATTTTCTTGATGTGAATGAATTTTTTTAAAAACTCATCATAATTAATTGATTTATTGAACACATAATAAAGCATACCTATGAATTCACATCTATTTTATTTTACTTTGCTCTCAAAATACTTTTTAAAAATTGTTAAATGAAATTTTAATGTTTTTTAATGAATGATGAAAGTTAAGATTTTAGTTGATTGATTGATGTTAAAAACTCAATATTCATATTTTATACACAGATTATTGTAAATTTTCTAGTATATATATTTTTTCCTGAACAGTTTACATCAATAAGGCTTAGTGCTGTACTGCAAACAATTTTAGTGGTTGAGTTAATGGCTCAGTGGCTGAAGTGCTCACCATACCTACATTCAAATTACTGGGAACTGTATAAAGCTCCAGGTTGTCAGGTGAACATTTGAGATCCCTATGCTCAGGGGCAGAGACAAGGAAATCCCAGGCTAGTGAGCCAGTCTAACTGAAATGACAGTCTCTAGGTTCAGT
Organism: Acomys russatus; assembly: GCF_903995435.1. Lineage (NCBI taxonomy): Eukaryota > Metazoa > Chordata > Mammalia > Rodentia > Muridae > Acomys > Acomys russatus. The sequence continues at coordinate 26,872,505 of NC_067162.1, forward strand.
TTAGACCTATCTCAAAAAGAATAAAGAAAAAAAGGGAGGGGAGAGGGGAAAGGAGAAGAAAGTCGGGAGAAGAGGAGAGGACAGCACAGAAGAGGAGTAGAGGGGAGGGGAGGAGTAATTTAAGGACACATTGCAATGTGAAATACTGGTCTTCACTTGTGCCCTAAATGTGATGGCATTCAGACAAACATGGCCACACATAAATAAACCCTCAACACACAAGAAAAAATAACCTGTTTGTGTTGACTAGTTGTACGTGAACTTGACACACCTAGAGTTATCTGAAAGGAGGGAACTTTAATTGAAAAAAATGCCTCCAAAGGATCCAGATATAGTATATATATATATATATATTTAAATTTCTTAATCAAGGGATAGGGCCCATCCCTTTGTGGATGGATGGTGCCATCCCTGGGCATCCCTGGGTCCTGGATTCTATAAGAAGGCAGGCTGAACAAGACATGAGGAGCAAGCTAGTAAGCAGCCCCTCTTCATGGCCTTTGCATCAGCTGCTGCCTCCAGGTTCCAGCCCTGCTTGATTTCCTGCCCTGACTTCCTTCATTGATGAACTACAGTGTAGGCCTTTCAGCCAAATCACCACTTTACTCCACAACATTGTGGTTCATTACAGCAATTGTAATGGAAACCAAGTCATTATTCCTCCTCTTTTTATTCATTCCTCACTGCCATTATTTTGTGACTCTTCCCAGTGAGATGTAAACAAAAACCTATTCATCTCATACAGGGACCTGACAAAGCAACAGATGATGATGCCTATGGCTTAGCAAGCCTGTTTGTTTATTGGTGTAACTCACAGAAGCATGAGTGACACAAAGGTAGCTGCATCGATGAAAAGATGGCCCTAGCCTGGGTGACAACTGAGGAAAACTTTACCACAACATCTCACCATTCAGCTTAAATGTAGTTCCACAGACAGAAGAGACTCATGTTTCTAGTAATTTCTTACTGCTATTTGTTAATGTAGGGAGGGGCCTATGATCTTGCCTAGACTTCTAGAATATTGGAAATTTTAGCTCTTCAAGACTAATGAGGTGCTTTTCTTCCTCCGGGAGGGAAGGAACATGTTAGTTTGGAGTAAATAGGTACACGGGTCCTACAGCAAAGCCCAACAGCTCTTAATTCAATTCTGACCACCCAACTACTTCCATTCAAGCCAAGAGTTCCTAATGCTGTGACCATTTTAATATAGTTCTTCATGTTGTTGTGACCTCCAAGCTTAAAATTATTATTGTCGATACTTTATAACGGTAACTATGCTGCCATTATGAAGTGTAATGTCAATATGTTTTCTGATGGCCTTAGGAAATCCCTGGGGGTCACTCAATCCCCAAGTTGAGAACCAGTACTCTAAGCCATTTGATGTGACTGATCCAGGTCTATAAGATGTTACAGCTGATAAAAGCAAACACTGAATGAAGACCCTCATGTTGCCAGCTGTTTTCTTTTTTAAAATATATTTTATTAATTTATTCATATTACATCTCAATAGTTATCCCCTCCCTTGTATCCTCCCATTTTCCCCTTACTTCCCTCCCAAATGACTGTGACTGAGGGGGACTCTTCCCCCTTTATATGTTCATAGGGTATCAAGTCTCTTCTTGGTAGCCTGCTATCTTTCCTCTGAGTGCCACCAGCCCTCCCCATCAGAGTGGGGAACTAGAAGGATCCAGAGGATCCTAGAAACCTACAAGAAGAACATTATGACGGGCGGATCTGGGCCCAGGGGTCCTCCTTAAACTATGGCACCAGCCAAGGACAATACGTGCAGTAAACTTCGAACCCCTACCCAGATCTAGCAAGCTGTTTTCAATTTAAATAGTTTATTGCTATAAGATAAAGGTTGACACAACATTGATACACTTTCTATTACCTCTCAACACACCACTTATTTGCCAAGTCTGTATTACGCAGACTAATTGGCCTTTCTATGAACAGTATGCAAATATTTCCTAGCTAGTGCCTTTCTATTTGCTTTCACTTCACCTCAGATCTCCCCAATTCCAATATTTTACTTGGAATGCAAAAAATGAATTACTCATCTCTAGCAATAAAGTGTCCTGGAACTACTCACAAAATATAACTTATTTTCCAAACCACAGTCACATGACCATGCTCAACCTTTTCTCATAGTGCATAATACTTCAGGAAATTCTCTCTTTTCTTGATTGGTTATTGGCGTATTATTTTCGATGGCATCACTAAATGATAACCAGTTCATAAGTGCCCACTATGTTGAATGATACCAGGCATAGAATAACATCTGATCAAACTATTTTTAAAATTTGTAATTAGCACACAAAATAATGGGTTTCAATTTGTCATTCTAATACACATATAGACTTATGATTTTTTCTTAGTTACTACCCTACTTATTGTAGGGGACAGGCTATATGGCCAATGTTCAGCCATCTTGTCAGAGCCTAGGTTCCTATTTCTCCAGCAGTCTGCCATTTACCAGAAACCAGCTGACCGTCGCGGTTCGGCAGTTAGACTAAAGATAAGATTTAGACAGAGCCACCCTGTTGTAGATTAGATAAAGATAGCAAAATATTTGGTGTGGCAGAAGGCTGTGACCTGCTTGGAATTCCTCGCATCTTGAGATAGCCTACAGCTGGGTTGCCATAGCAATATGCTTCCCTGCCCCCACCTTATAAAAACTGTGAAATGTCTCAATAAATGGGGTTTGATCAGAATCCAGACCTGCCCCCTTCATCGTGTCTTGTGTTCTGTCCCTATACAGGAAAATTCTCCTCCTGAGTATTAGTCAAACCCCGGCAGGCCAAGGCATCTAATAGTTCTCATTTTCATCTCCCTGGCTTGATTATCACATTCCTTTTCCAAGTAGTACCCCCATTAATTTTCTTGTATTATATTATGTTCCATTACTATCATTCTCCATCACTTTACAACAACTTTTCCTCTCTTCTAATATTCCCCTTTCTCCATTGATGCCACCTAGTTGAATAGAAGATGCTCAAAGGAAGAAATACAAATGGTGAATCAATATTTATAAAAATGTTCAATATTTGTAGCCACCAAGGAAATGAAAATTAAAAAGTAGATGGGAATCTTATTATATCAGTCAGAATGGCTGTCATTGAGAAAATAAATAACAAATGACTGTGAAGGTATAGGGAAAAACAGCTCTTGTGTAGGTACTAATAGATCATAAAGTAGGTATGGCCATTACTGGAATCAGTATACCGATTCCTCAAAAAAAAAAAAAAAAAAACCAAACTAGAACTTCGGTTAACTGTATTAGTCTAAGGGGAATCCTGAGCCAATCCTATCTGTCTGTCTGTCTATCTGTCTAAATATCTATTATTAATTTTTAATTGTGTAGGGGGTATGTGCCAATGAGTGCCAATCACTGTATGTTCCAGAGACGTTAGGTCTCCCTGGAGCTGGAGTGGGAAGTGTTTGCGAATTCCATGACATGACTCAAGGTCAGACTCGGATCCTTTGCAAAAGCTCTTCTGTGCTCTTAAGCACTCAGGCTTCTGTCCAGCACTTCCAATTATGTTTTTGAAATATTAAATTAATTGCACTACCTGAAGCTTTTTCAAAGAATGGACTGAGAGTAGAAATCCTCTGAAAAGATAATGTCTCTGAAAAGCAAGCTGCTCATCTAAAAGTCTCTCAAATGTATAGAAGCTAACAAAAGTATTGGTAAATAATATTGATTACTATGGTTGATAATAACAACTATTACATGCTTAATAACTATCCCACATGGAGTAGGAGAAATTTTAAATGATTTGCCATTTAATCTTTAAAGGAACATATATCATTGACTTGGTTTATAAACAAAAAGTTCATTTTCATAGGAACTGCCCCAATGTCATGCTATTTGCAACTGGTAAAATATCTAAGGCCAGATATATCTAGCTACAGGTACATTATTTGTGAAATCTCTTCCATGGCAAAATTTGTTTAATTTTCAATGTCTTATGGTTATTTTGAATGGCAACTTTACTAATTATTTGAGGAAAATGAAAAATCACCATTCATTTATTACAAAACCACCTACTTTTGAAAGATGGTCAAATGGTTGTACATAGATCGATTTGGCAAAATTAATGCCATATCATATATGTAATGTATATACTACGAATTAATGCCCTGCTCTGTGAGAAGTTGGTCTCCAAGTGTTTTCACTACTTCTTGCATTCTATGAAAGACCACGGACTGCCATAAACTAGACCTGCCACTGGAACATTTAGATACAATTAATGCCCAATGATCCTCTGAGATAGAACAGCTTACTTGGAGATTCAGCCTCTTTCACCCAGTCTGCCTGAAGGTCCACATTCCTGAGACTCACAACTTTCCCTTGAGACCCAGCCTCCACCCAACCTGTCTGAAGGTCTACATTCCTGAGACTCATGACCACTGCTTACGTTTTTAACCTTACTTCCCTGTGACCTCAACCCCTAATTACTGTTTTTTCTTATAAACCCCTTACCCTTGAAGCTCCAGTATCATTCTGCTATCTTGCTGTGTCAGGAAGGATTGTGGTTCGAAGCTCTGAGCCCATAATACAGGACCCTGTGTATATTGCATCGGTATGAGGTCCTGGTGGTCTTTTTTTGGAGTCTCTGTGATCTGAGTAATATCAGCATAACAAGTAGATCAATGCACATATTACCATAATACTTTTAATGTTCAGTATGCTTAAGACAATGTAAGTTATCTTTTGCCACAAGAGTTCATTTTGGAATACAGAAAATTGGACCAAAGCAAATATTTGAGTATTGTGTCATGATTCCACACAGAGGTTTCCATGGAAATAGGAAATTTGGTGTAGGTGGACTGGGATGTCTGTTAGAGCCACCCACTTAACAGATTGCATGAGAGAGGTCATTGGAGTGAGCATTCATAATAAAGGTCTGTACACTGGGTTTATTACCATTTACCTTTAATTTAGAGGCCTCCTCTTATGGTTTATTTTCATTGCCAGCCTGTTTTATTTTAAAAATTGAGTGAGATGCAAATGTGGCATTTAAACTTTCAGAGCGATACTGATAAGGAACAGCTCAGTGGGGAAAATATTTGGTTTGGTAGAACAATTACAGGAGCAGAGGCTAGTACACCAAGAGAAAAATTAACAGAAAGAATGAAAGACAGAAAGAAAGAAAGGGAAACATATGTGCTTGCTCACATCACACATACATGCATACACACACACACACACACACACACACACGCACCAAATTACTCCTATAAATGGAAACACAAAATGCCTAGAGAAAGGAATTTCAATGTGAAGCTATTCCTTTAAATCTTTTGAAAGATATTATACATTGGGGCCATCTTAGCATTTTATCTTAGACAGAAAAATACAGATATTTTCCTTTTGTTGATTTGAATGATGGAGGCAGTATTTTGTGTGAGACAAAAGAATTAAACATTTCCTAAAGCGATGAAAAGTAATGTGTAACTCAAAAAAATCTTAGGTACCATAACACTGGTGGGGCAGCGACCATGTGACAATAAACTGAATATCTCACCAGGCTTTCCTTTTGAATTCCTTTGTATCCTCTGCCTCCATGCGCTCTCTCTCCATTGAAAGCATTCAGAAGAAAAACACATGGCCTGGTGTAGAAGATAGGTAGAGCTTACTATAGAGCAAGAGGGGCACTTCTCAGAGCTAAGAGTAGACGGTGGCCTAAAAGAACCATTGTGGCCATGTGCACTTTAAGTACTTTTTGTACTTACCCAAATTCCCTAAAACACATATCTAAGGGACGCCTTCCTATCCAGGTCATTGGCAGGCACACTTTGTATGCTTTTATGGGAGGGAACAATGGTATGGGTTTCTTCTTTAGAAGAAAGCCCGCAATGGTAGTCATAAAGTTTAAATGGCTCTCTATTTGTGAGCCCCCACGGAGTTCATATAGCTTTAACTGCACAAAGAGATACGACTCAGATATCATCCTGTTGACTTACAATTGGAATCCTCAATAATTAGTTCCTGATCTTTTTGTTTTGTTTTGTTTTGTTTGTTTGTTTGTTTGTTTTTCGATACAGGGTTTCTCTGTGTATTCTTGGTTGTTCTGGGCTCCCTTTTTAGACCAGACTGGCCTCGAACTCACAGGGATCCGCCTGCCCCTGCCTCTTGAGTGCTGGGATTCAAGGCCTGCGCCACCATGCCAGGCCTTAGTTCTTGGTCTTACAGGACACTTAGTATAAAGGAATGACCTATATTCAATTGTCATAAAACCTCCAATAGCTCACATGTTACTTAGCAGTTGTGATGACAAGATAAAACTGGGAAGGCAGAAATCCCAGAGCAACTCAGGTATTTACTCAGCTATCTTTAGTTGTTTCTTAGTGAATAAAGCAGCAGGGAAGGATACCCATCCATATCAAAGATTAAGCCTGGTACCCTATGTGTTCATTTTAAATATAATTTTATTTGGTTTATTAATTTATTTACTGTGGTGGCAGTGGGGGTAAATGTGTACATGTGTGCATGCAAGTATGTGTGCTTATATGTACTTGTATACCTGCATGTCACCTGTGGAGGACAGAGGGCAGAAAACATGCATGGCTTGATTGTCTCCACCCTGAGGAGTTTGACTCATCAAGGTGAGCCATCCATTCAGTTTTCCAGTCTACACCCCGTCTAATGAGAAAAAAACGAACTCATGAGAGAATAATACTTAGAACTCTTCTCCCTGAGAACCCCCGGTTTAGCAACACTATTTTATCTAGCACATGTCCATAAATTACAATTATGTGCTAATGTCCTAACATGCTGTCTGTCTTTGTCCCTCTGTTTTTGTCTCTGTCTTTGTTTATTTTTCACTCCCTCCTGCCACTTTCAAATTCCCCTTCTCTTCCCTTCCTCTCTTTCACATTTCTTACCTCTGCTTTTGTTATGCAGCCAGGTTAATGCTATGAATATACATCTCCCCGCCCACATATGTGAAGACTGTACCCCCTCTTGATTCCTATTCAACTCTAAGTGAAAGTCAGCATCCCCGAACATTTCCTGGAGGTTTAAAGTTCAAAAGTAACACATTTACATTGCAACAATCTTCAGAGTGTGGGTGGCATTCTTCCTTCCTCACAAAAGAAAGGGTGGGAATAGCAGAACTGAGCAAACTCCTCCAAGGTTTCCTAGGAGCCTATCAAAGGATGCTGTCCAAGTCTTTCAGTCATCTAGAAATGAAGCCTCACATGTCACCTAAGGCCCTGGTGTCCCTGCATTGATGCCACTGGGTTACAAACAACTTCAGATTCAGGTACTGCATATCCCACAAGAGAATGCAATTCTGGGTCACAGAATACAAGGCATTTTGATTCAAAATAGCTGCGGTAGTTGCTGGAACTTGACTGAGAGTAGATCTGAGTTCAAAATGGTTCAGCCTATGTTCAAAGACATTAGTTTAGCTAGTGTTCCTTTAAATGCTTAGTTCTTAAAGTATTTGTGTTTGTCTTCTTGGAAAGTAGAGTTAAATCTGTCATGTATAAGCCCCTTTGATTTATATCTCACAAGCTTTTACAGATGAGAAATTTAAATAAAAGGCAGAGACCTTGTCAAAGATCTTCTTTCCAAGAAGTAATCCTGTGTTAACCATTTAAAAGTATGCAAGTAGCAAACCCGAGGCCTCCATGTGCTGTATAGAACAGATACCAACAATGACTTCTAGCATTCCTCAGATCGGAGACCTGATTTCCTTGACTTTCTATAGAACCTCATACAAGCTTCTTGATTTAATTCCTTTCAGTGTAAAATCAAGAACTGTTATTTGTAATTAATAGTATGACCATAAGCATGCAATAATAGCATATAGCAAGTGCAAATTATATGAAATTGGTGAAACTTTTTTATTCCTCCTTAAGTTTCCTGTGCTCTTTCCCCTCTTGCTTGAAGAGGCATTAGTGCTTCCAGAGGCAGTCCTTAAAGATAGCATCCGCCTGTGAGAGAGAAGATAGAACCGAAAGTCTTGAACTCCAAGCTTACATTTAGACTGCCTGTTTACACTGAGCCTTCCAAAATGAGGTTTTCATGTTAACCAGTTCTCTGCCCTGCTGTTCTGAGCCTGTCAGTGCCATCCACTCTTATCATCTTCACTACCATTCCCCAACAGCATGGCATTCAAAAGTCATTCAGAAGGGGTCAACTTCAGCATCCAGTCCTTTAAACAAGTGTACGAGGTAAAAAGGCAAAGACAGGATTTACATCTTTGAGTCTCTTCCAGAAGATATTACTTATCTTGAACTGCCAGCAGAGTCTTGATTTGTGACACAAGTGACAGTGAAGAATAGGTTTCTGCTGCTCTGCTGGGCCTGCATGGGTAACCAGAATCAGGAATCATTGCTCGATGAGATGAATATTCACGAACATCTGTAAAAATTCTGCCATGTTGCAGAAGCCCTGAGATGGCCAGTGATTCAACATTCTTTACAATAACGTTGGAGAAACGGCCTGGAAAAGAGAAAAAAAAAAAAAAAAAAAAAAAAAAAAAAAAAAAACAGAAATAAAACGGTGGATTATTTAGACTTCCTTAAGACAGTTGAGCTATGAATCATGGGAGAAAAGTTTGTTTCTCTAATTTGATGATTTAATTTTTTGTTCCATTTTCTGAATTGTTTTGGTACAGTCTTGCTCTTTTTTGTGAGCTTGCTTTGATTTTTGTTTTCCTTTTCTTGTGTGAGAGAGAAATAGATACATTGTGTAAGTAAAGAGGTGGGGAGAATCTTGGGGGTTAGAGGAAGAGAAAAAACATGATCAAAATATATTGTATAAAAATAATTGTAAATGAATGATGTTTGAGACCAATTGCATTTATAATCAGAAATATGATGGGCCATCATTAGAATGTAGGCTCCATATTCATAGTCAACAGTGATGATTTTTATCCATTGCTCCTTCATGTTGTCTATTTATGTGCATATTTCTTAGTTCAAAAGCATCGCACACCCTGAACCATACAGAAGATAGTTGTACTTTGTAAGGCTATGGCATTAGAAACCTAAAGTTACAGTTTGTCTTTACAACCCTTATGACAGAGTAGAAACAAATTAAAGGACAAATTGAATGCACGAGATTATTCACCAGTGCTCAATTTTTATAATTAACACAATCATATGTTATGTGAAAGAGTATTTAACACAACTCTCAGAATTGAGTTCAAGATATGAATTTCTTCAATATTTGGGAATTTCCTTTCAAGAATATTTTTTGATCTATTGCAAATTTTTCTTATCGGAAGTAAAAGAAAAAAATTAATGACCATATGAAAAATCAGTTATACCAATGCCAATTTAAAATCACTGAATCATATAAAAAATAGAATATTTTGTACTCTTGCAGTTTTAGAAGAACTGACCTCTAAGACCAGCGATTTATTTCACCTTAAAGTTCTTCTGCACAGGCACAAATTGGAAATGAATGCAGGCCTGCAAACTTTGTAGTGAATATTGGTTCAAATTCGTACTTTGACGTATATGAAACTGTGTTAAAAAATAAAACACATTTGATAGGCACAAAGACACTCTTCAACATAAGCATAAGCGAAGTGTCAAACATCAACACAATATAAATTATTTTGAGGGTTTTAGTCACAGCACATATGTACTTTCTCCCCTTTCAGCACCAATATCAAATTCTAGCAGCATAAGACCCACTGTAGAATAAATTAAAGGAGTGTGAGTGTATAGCTTTCAGCACAAAATATAGATTCCTAAAATGTTCAGCATGAATAAATTACATATTCCTCCTTCTATTCTAAATCGACATGGGAAGCCCATATTCATGGTTTCATCTTAGGTCAGCTCTACCTGTGGCAACAATGGCGGCAAAATCTACAGTCCCCATAGTGGTCACTGCATGACATTGAAAGGATGAGGAGAATCTCAATGAAATAAGTCATTTTACCTTTCAGGACCATTAGTCAAAAGTTTTTTTCCCTCCAATGACAGATGAATTCTTCTATGAACTAGTGTGAAAACAAATGCAGCCAATCCCAGACAAGCTTCAGGACTGAGTATCTCGTTCCTCTCTTAAAAGAAAATACAGGTTCTGTTGATGGAAAAAAATGCAGCAACCGGGTAGGGGTAAAAAAAGCATGTGCTTTGATCTACTTTTACTGATACAACTATATTTCTGGAAGTCCAGTGGGGTTTTGGATTTTTAACAAATCCCAAACGGGTTCAATAATCATTTATGTGTGTGTGTGTGTGTGTGTGTGTGTGTGTGTGTGTGTGTGTGTGTGTGTATGTTTGTATGTTTCTGGTTGCTTGCATATTCAGTGTTATAAGGGTCTAAGAATGCTTCAGATACAGGGCCCCTGGGTATGAATGGTCAAATATAGAGGGGTTATGAAATAGCCACTCAGTCTCACCAAAGAAACCACCACCACGGGTTTATTTTATATATCTGCTGAAATTGATTTTCAACTGTCATTTTCATGCTATGAGGGATAATGTCTTGGTTATCATTAGTCCCCCACTTTGAGCATATAAATAATGAAGTTCAGGGAAGAAAATATGGAAAGAAAATCAGTCTGTCTGAGTCTGAGTCAGGTCTAACTTCATGCTTGAATTCCAGGAAGCTATTGACTATATGGAATGGAATACACCTCAGAGAATTCTCTCTCAGAGCAATCCAGTCTTTCTCCAAAAGTGCTTTCTATTTCATGTTGCTTCAGGGTCAAGAGTCATCATATCTTTGCTTACAGACTGTGGCCTACTTCCGCACTCATATAAAATATAATCAGTCTATATGTGAATAAAATCATGGCAAGTACAAAGGAAAGAGCTAAGAGTTACCCAGTATGACTCTGTGAAGCCAACAGCCAGTATTTAGGCATGAATATATCCTATAGATATGCTTAGATTAATGTTGTTGCCTTTAAAAAAAAGCTTTTCAGTTTAATGAGGTCCCATTTATTAGTTGTTGACATTAAAGTTTGAGCTGTTGGTGTTCTGTTCAGGAAGCTGTCTCTTGTGCCAATGGGTTCGAGGCTGCTTCCCACTTTCTCTTCTAATAGATTTGGTGTATCTGGTTTTATATTGAGTTCTTTGATACACTTGCGCTTGAGTTTTGTGCAGGGTGATAGGTATAGATCTATTTGCATGTTTCTACATTTAGACATCCAGTTGGACTAGCACCTTTTGTAGAAGATGCTTTCTTTTTTCCATTGTGTGGTTTTGGCTTCTTTGTTAAAAATGAAATCAGGAGCTTTTTCAGAAAACTGGAAAATAGTACTATTTCAAAACCCAGCTATACAACTTCTGGGCATCTACCCAAAAGATGATCCACCGCATAGCAAAGACATTTGCTCAACTATGTTCATGGCAACTGTATTCATAATAGCCAGAAACTGGAAACAACCTAGATGTCCCTCAATCAAAGAATGAATAAAGAAAATATGGTACATTTACATAATGGAACATTACTCAGCTATCAAAAACAAGGAAATCATGAAATTTACATGTAAATTGACAGAGCTAGAAAGAATCATCTTGAGTTAGATAAACCATAGCCAGAAAGACACACATGATGTGTATTTACTGATAAGTGGATATAAGCCGTATGTTACAGTATAACCATATGGCAATTCACAGTCCTAAAGAAATTATGTAACAATGAGAGCTCAAGGGTGGCCCTCCTTAATTCTCAGATGTGAAAATAGAATGGATGGTAGAAGAGGAAGTAGAGAGGGAACTGAATAGGAGAGGGTGTTGGGAGGGAAAGGAGGTGGGTGGGGGTTATGAATCAGAGGTCGAAGAGTAGGGAGGGAGGTTTGAGGGCCTGGAGAGAGAAGGGAAAGCGAATGTGGGCCATCACTGAGACAAACTGGAGACCTGTGACAGGGTAGGTAGGCTACAGGGAGGATATGGGGATGTCTTTTCCTGATCCTCCTATCTGTGGAGGACAGAGACTGAGGAGGCCACCTTCTAGCCAGGTGGACCGATGGTGGTGGGAGCGGAACATCAATAATCCAGCTAAAAAACCTTCTATTCAAAATTTACCCTGCCTACAAGATGTGCAGAGATAAAGATAGAGTAAGAGACAGAAGGAATAGCCAACTAATGCCTAGCCCAACCTAAGAACCACCCCATGGAAGAGGGCCAGGTGCTGATACCATTAACAACACTCTGCTATGTTTACAGTTAGGAGCCTAACTTACTAGTTCTCTGAGATGCCCTACCCCTCAGCTGATCAAATCAGATGCTGGGACTCACAGCCAAGCTTTAGGAGGAGCTCAGGGAGTTCTGTGAAGAGTATGAGGGAAGGATAGAAGGGCTAGGATGGGACAAGAACACTGCAAGAAGACCAATAGAATCAACTAATCCAGACCAATGAGGGCTTACAGAGACAGAAGCACCAACCAAAAATCATGCATAGAATGGACCATGTCCCCTACATATATGTAACTAATGGGCAGTTTGATGTTCATGTGGGTCCCCTAGTAAATTGAGTGAGTGCTGTCTATTATCTGGACTCTGTTGCCTGCTTGGATGACTTCGCCCTAACTGAGCTGCTTTGCCTGGCCTTCGTGTATGAGGAAGAGCTCAGTCCTGATCTGACTTGATGTGTTGGGGGAGTTGGTGGTGAGAGCGATCCCCTTCTCTGAGGACAAGGGGAAGGGGGATAAGTTCCTAACAAAAGTTCTACAAAATCCCTGTGTGTGAATTGGCAGGGTCATTAAAATGTCCTGGAACTCTGTCATCACTTCTACAAAGCTTGAGTAACTGTGTGTACATGATTGTTTACAAGCTCTTTCTCCTCGTAACTCAGAAGTAAAATGAGGAAATTGCTGGTTTCTTTCGTTTCCATGATATTAAGAACATTCTGAGACTTCAAAGCACCAAATGAAAGAGTCTCCTGGCTGCTGCTCTCTAGACGCTTAATTGAAATCACGTCCACTTAATGATGAAGTCTGACATACTCCTGGAAGGGGGCGGGGTCTAGGTAGTCCATGTCTTGTGGGTCCACAGTTCTCAGATAGACTCCTGATTGATTCCTAATGGTGGCAGTTTTAGTAAATCTTATAAATCCTATAAGAGAAAATCCTATAAATAAGAGAAGTTCCAAGCTACCCTCAGCTTGACTGCATCGAATTATGCAGAACATCTTGGGCAATCTCTACTCATGCTTGGCTTTCGGGTTTCAAATGAGATTGCCGGGACCCCTTCCGCTCAAAAGCAACATGAACATTTAACACTCACCCAGGAGTTCTGCCACGATCAGCGAGTCTGCCAATTTCCCCTTCAGGTGTTAACAAACTGAAAAAAAAGCATGACAGAGAAAATCTTAAATATGAAATAATGGCTGTGTGTTAAAAATCTGCCGATGTCTGTACCACCTACACTGGCTATTTTCATGTGAAAGGGGGAATATCACACCCCTCCTCAACTCCCGCCTAAACTCAGATTCTGCCAGCATGCTTTTCTTAGCGCCCACGAAGATGAACCCAGGAATTATGTCACATTTACTTATAAGTAGTTTCACTCACTTTAAAAATAATAAATCATGGTTGATGGGTATGCAAATGAGTGTTAGGGGCTGAGTTTGAATGCCCAGATCCCTCCTGAGTGCCCAGTGGGTATGATGACCCACATGTGATGCCAGCCAGGGGAAAGCTTTGACACAGGATCCATGGAGAATCTGGATAGTGAGACTAACCATATCTGTGGCTCTGGATTTGATTGACATAGCCTGCTTCAGTTTATAACATGGAAGAGCAATTGAAGATGGTTTCCGATCTAAATTTTGGGTCTCCACACCCACATGCACATTATTGCAAGTACACCCACAAGAATGATTTCATACATTGATACAGAAATATTGCCTAAGGTATAGCCTACTCTGTGTCAGCCAGACCATAGGTGTACAGTTTGATGTCGACTGCCTCCCTATTCTCCAATTTCCTATCTATAAAAAATAGTTATGTGAGCTATTGTTGAGGTGATTCAGTGATAGATAATGGCCTGACTATATCCATGTAAAATTCGTCTTGAAACTGAGCATACCCATAATACCAAAATGATAGTAAAAAAAAAATCTGGAATCTTTAATAGATCATTAGTGCATAAAGTCTCCATTCTCGTGGATGAAATTTGTGCCCTTATAAAACAACCTTGAGGGAGTACTGCAGTTCCTTCTGGTATTTCTATCACATGAGTATTCCCAAAAGATGTCACTGACAAAATATGCCTTTACTAGACAATGAATCTGCTGGTGCCTTAATTTTGGATTTTCTTTCATCTCCAGATTTGTCACGAATGAGTGTGTGTTTAAAAGCTACCTCATACATTTTTTTAAAAAGCAGCCAAGATAGACTAAGGCACCTATTTTGTGCCATCTTCTGATGTGCTTCCCTGCATTCTTCTTTATGTACCTTGAATTTCTGTATACAACATTGAGGTCTTTGACTTCAGCCCCTGATAATGAACACTGTTAGAGCCTTTCCTTGCTGTAAACTGCAGACTTACCCTCTTTTCAAGATTCTTCTTATGCATTGTCTTTTCACAACAGGAACTGGTTTTTCTTTGGGAGGCATAATTCTTTATGGAAATAGTTGTTTGCAATTCATACACTCTTCTATCCGTGTTATGCTATGTTGTAATTATTTCCTTCCATGTCAATTTCCTCCTGTAAACCGAAAGGGAATTGTTCATTCCCATTGCTTTCTTAGTGCAAATTCCATGATTATGGTTCAAAAACAACAGTGGATTTAAGTGTTCAGCAGGAAGTACCAGACTCTTGTTATACACAGGTTGCTGAATCACCTCCACAGACTGCTTTAGCATGTGTGGTACAGCTTGGCTAATGCCATTTCTATTCAGATCCAATGCAAATTTTATACTATTCATGCACACATTTGAAAACTCTGACTTATGCTAAGAACTCAGTGGACCTTTTATAACGTACGAATTGACACATAAGTGTTAACACTGAATTAAACAGATGCCAGGTGAGTTTGACGGAGATAAAATACTGAATATTATAATTATTAATTTGGAACATGTGTGCATGTATGAACATGGTGTTCCTAAGCAAATTTTTTATGATCAATTTATAAAAAAAAAAATTCATCCCAAATGTAATCGTAACATTGATAGGATTCATGATTGTCACATGGTTCTCCCTGCTGTATGTAGTTTGTTTTATGCATGTGTAATAAAATAAATTTATACGAAAACAGAATACAAAAAGAATGAAACATTAAATACCATTAATATTAAAAAGAGTGAAAACAATAGAAAGGTGTCAGTAACCCAAAGCTACTTACTGGGGGAAAAATAAAACAAAATCAAAGTTAAAATAAAATAAAATAAAAGATATTTGTTAAAATGTTCCACAAAAAAGTATGCTGGTTGATCTACAAATTTGCCATTACACTCCTAGTGCAGTAGTCAAATACCACAGAGACTGACAAATATACCATGCTAAACATATTCCTATCAGCATTACTCATGATAATTTGTAAGTTCATAACGTGACACATTATTTGTACTTATGCTTGCCCTTAGGTTTATCCTAGAGGCTCAGTGAGGCAATACGCATGATGCCACTAAGCAGCGAATGCCTAATAATTATCTGCTACTCAAACTGGGTCAATTAATGTTACTTGATTCTTTCTGAGACCTTTGAACTTTCAAAAACGCATTTAAGTTTGAAAATAAAGCTTAATGATGATTACCATATTTTATGTCTGGAAAACAAAGACCAAATCTACCTGACTCCATGGCTTCAAAGTAAATGTTGAAGGGAAAAAGAGTTTCCAAAAACCTACAAAGAAAGATGCTAAGGCCACATATGAGAGCACTGTAAGAACAATCCTAGTGTCAGCGTAATGGTGCCAATCAAATCAATGGGAGTTGTTTCGTTTGATGAAGCTATTAGTGCTTGCTTCTCCCCGAGGCATAGGGTAGCAATTACAGAGTTTGCTTATGTCCTATAGCACAAACGTCTCTGGACTGTCATGTATTAGTGTTAGGATCCAAGACAGCAAGTCAGTGAGGAGGTGGCTTTGGTGTATTTCTAAACCAAAAGAGGTGTTCTGCTGAGGATGATTTTGTCTGGATTCTGTAGTTGCTTGGACCCTGGTTATGCATTTGCATTTAAAAAAATCACCATCAAACTGTATTGTTGTGCACCCGTAAGGCCTATCTAAACATAGGTGCTAGTGGCCCACCCTGGACATTGATCGAGTGGACTGACACAAGATAAAAAGTCAGTGATGGAAGAGTGTGGTGGTCAGGGAAATCTCACAGCTCTGACTGGCAATCAGGTTGCCTGTTTATTTAGAAAGGTTTCATAGAACAAAGGCAGACTAATGATTACCCAAGAAGTAGAGATTTCATCATTTTTTTTCTCTAGACATGTGTCTGATGTTTCATTACATGTCTGTGGTTACAACTTTATCACAGTTAGAAAGCACAAATTTTATTTTTAATTATTATCGCTATAACTCTAATTTGAAAAATCTAAGGAATGTCACCGCCAAAGCAGCCATATTTATTATATGGCAGCCTGCTTTTAGGCTGGTAGTATTTGCAAGTTTTAAAGTACTTCAAACAAGCAGAAAATATCTGAACTGGTCTTTTTATGAATATCAAATACCAGTACCAAGCTTGTTTTACTATGTCATTTCATCATCTAAGCTATAAAGCAGGAAAAGGTTATTTTAATCATTCTACCTGATGTACTGAGTTCTATTCCTCCAGAGGTGTACTCTGTATGATCCTTTATCTTTTAATTATATGTTCAGAGACATGTAAAAAGAGACCTTAAATTCTCCTGGCCAATCAGAGTTTATCAATTATCTCTATTTAATCTATACCAAATTAAACTGTTTGAGTTTGCTTAGCCGCCATACCACAAGACCATTCCTGAATTCATTGCCAGGAATGGATTTCTAGCTTTGCAATCTCCAGGGCATAAAGAAGATTTCCAAATAGGCCCAGATAAAATTATTTCCCTAAAAACATAAGGGATAGTAAGTTTAGGACTTTCATAAAAAGACTCAGCCATAATTTTCTAAGAAGAACACATGAAATGAATCAAAATGCAGAAAGTCCCCAAAAATGCAATACACAGAGAGGACAACCCTAAAGTGAGAGACCTAATGACAGTGATTGCACCATTGAGCTCAGCTTTGCTGGAACTGTGTCAAACAGCTGTGTCCACTTGATCATGACTTTTGCAGTTTGCAGTGGATAGAGTTGTTCCAGCTAGGGTGCTCCTTTTGTCAGATAAAAATAACCAGTCCTTTGTTTTAGCATTGGTTAATTAATTTCATTCAACAAACATTATTCATTAGTGGTAGCTGTTTCATTGCCATTTCTTATCACTGCTTTTAGTACACACATTTATAGGAAACATTGTAAATGTTAAATCACGTATAAAATGTACAATAATAAATTAAGATGATTAATATCTCCATATTTTAATCAATGTGGAAGAGTGCATCTCTCTCTCTCTCTCTCTCTCTCTCTCTCTCTCTCTCTCTCTCTCCCTCTGTATGTGTGTGTTTAGAGCCTTCAAATACTTTTTGATCACCACTATTCTATTGCATTTTCTGAAGTGCTGTTTCTTAAACTTTTACTTTATATGGGCCATCACTCTAATTTTTAAAATCTAGCATCTTTCCACATCAGGAACCTCTCTCTGAATTGCGACTGGAAACAAAGTTAATGAGCATTGCTCCACATGGATTTTTCATTTGCTTTTATTATCCTTCTGATCTAGTTTATATTTTCTATTCACATGTTTTAAATATTTTCTTCATGTACACCTTTTCTTATATAAAACTTGAAGTCACAAGGAAAATCTTTCCAGGAAATATTTATTGACTAAGCCTAGCCTATGTCAATCACCTTTACAAAAGTTTATTTCATCATCAGAGGAGCTGCATGTCATCTTTGTGCACTTACTTGTTATTTCTATTTTACCATCAGTAATGCATGATTTGGATGAAAGTGATTTACGCTCTTATTTTACACTTCATAGGAAACCTAAAAACTAAACATTATCCTCTTCCTGTCAAAGACTACCTCTGAAGAAGTTGGTGGATCTCTGTTTTTGCATGTTCTGTATCAGTGCCAAGATGGAAAACTCAAGTCATACTTACAGTCCATATTATTTCTACCTGGAAACATTGCAGTAGACTAAAGTAGAACTTGAAAATGGGCATAGTGCTTCCCCTCACCCCTCATCACCTATAGCAATCTAGAGAGCTGGCCCTGGGGTCATGAGAGCAGGTAAGCTGATCCTGGCCTGTACCAGCTACAGCACTCTTGATAGTGGGCCTTGGAACTGGCCTAGGCAGCAAGTAAAGCTTACCCTGGTGGAAGGGGCACAGGTGATCCAGCCTGAGGACAAGAGCATAGGAGAGCTGGCCCTGTCACCATGAGGTGGTTTGGGTACAGGGATGATACCCTCTCCCTCTACCTTGCCACCTATGGTAGCAGGGAAAGCTAGCTTCCAGAGCAGGAGAGCAGAAGAACTGTCCCTGCCCCTCACTGGCTGTAGCACTCTGAGGAGTGGGCCCTGAACCTTGCTTAGGCAAGGCAGTATAACTGGCCCTGATGGAGAAATGAACAGGTGACGCAGCCCCGAGGGTGAGAGAGTGCAAAATTTGGACCTTCCCTTTACAGTCTGCAGCACTTGGGAGTGTGCCACCCCCACCTTCACTGGGTATCACAGTGAGACTGGCTCTAGATGTGTGGGTGAGGGTGAGCCAGCTCTGAGGGTGTGAGAGCAGGAGAGATGACACATCTTCTTGTTGGTGGCAGCACTGGGTGGGCTAGCCAGAGCAGTGGTAGATAGCTTCCCTTGGTGCTGCATAAGATGGTGAGTCAGTGTGCTGACCAACTCTCATAACACCTAAGCCCAGATCCAGGGCTCTGAGTTGGCCTACCCAAAGTCTGTATCATTTGCAAATGGTTGGGATACATGGAAAGGCCATTCCTGTTGACCAAAAGCTGCAGAATCTCTATGACATAGGGCAACAATAAGATATCTGGGAGGGGTCCCAATGAGGATCCAAGGATGGTGTCACAGAAGCCGCAGATCTCAAACCAGACCAATGACTCATTGCAATGAACATTTGTAAGTGAACATGTGTGGGCAGAGCAACATGCTGTGAGGTATATATTACATTCTTCTGCCTCCACAATGAGATGTTTTCTGTGTGTGTGTGTGTGTGTGTGTGTGTGTGTGTGTGTGTGAGAGAGAGAGAGAGAGAGAGAGAGAGAGAGAGAGAGAGAGAGAGAGAGAGAGAGAGAGAGAGAGAGAGAGAGAGAGATTTTGTGGGAGAAGTTGTAAGGGCAAAAGGCAAATATGAGGGGACTGGGAAATGAGTAGGACTGGAGCGCATATGTGAAACTCACAAAGACTCAGTAAAAAGTTTTAAAAAAGAATTATAGAGCTGATGAAGATGTAATGAGGTGAACACTTGCATAGCTTGCTGGCAGAATATAAATTAATGTAAACTTTCTGGAATATAGTTCTTTTATATTTAAGGAAAATGACTGCACTAAAGTATAACTAGGTTATAATAAATCTGCTTAAATAAAAAATGGGCATACTAATTTTGCTTTGGAAAGATATATATGGATGTGAGAAAGAAAGCCAGAACATCTGTATTCATAAAGAGTATATATATGATTGGACAGTGAAATAAAGATGTGTTCTTTACAATTAGATCAATGTTGACCATCTATTCCAAGAAGGCATGTAAGGAGAATAAAAGATACAACTCCTCCCAGCTTCTGTGTTTTCTAATATTGCTCTTAGGAATCTTAGGGGGAAAAAAACAATGGCCTTTGAGTTGGAGCTCAACAAAATGAATCCATTCATCAGAATCATCGGCATCATGCAGCTGGTACCTTTCAACAGTGTGACCTTGGATGCTTGTTCACACTCTGCAGGCTTGGCTTGCATGTTTGAAAAGTGGATGTTATGATGATATCAATATGAAAAAGTTGCTCTAACTTTTGAGTTCAGTTATAGATAAATAACACCCAGCAAAATATCTGCTATGTTTTAAATACTCAGTAGATACCGTGGAGGATGGCCACAGTGACACCTGTCAGGCCATCTCATCTCCCTGAACCAGTGTGAGCATATCTGCATCATGCAATTGATGGTGGGTAGAATTTAAATGGTGCTGAATCTATTCATATTGTTCATGAGATACACATATAGGCATGCTGATATAGTTACACATCTACAGCATGTGATGATTACAATAAATATCTGCATTTATTATTTTAAAACTGCTTATCTCAAGGGACACAGGTGTGTGATTTCTGCCTTTACTTATTGGCACTTTTTATTATGAGAAAGGATAACACAGTGACATTTAGTATCTTTACATAGACTTGTTCTCCTAACTATAGCATAAGCACTTTGAAAATCAATAATTTGGCCTACATGAAAGTGTTCCTTCTTCATGTAAAACTCATATGAACCAATGGCTACGGGGAGGTCACAGAGCATCCTTGCACACTTGAATAACAATGGAGGCTTGTTAAAGACACTTGATGCAGTTGTCTTCCTTCTTGTTTATATTCTCAAAATGTGCATATGTTGCATTACCTGGAAGAGATAGTGCTACAGTATACACAGTAACAGACTTTTTGGTAGGACTCCTGTAAAGTGACAGAGGAGAAAACATGCATAGACAAGCAGGGAAAATCTCACATTACAATGAAGAGCCAATAGAATGTCTAGGAACCCAATAAGTAAGAGGATATTAGAGTTTACCCACAAGGAGAATATCATATTTTGGTTATTTCTTTGAATAAATGTTTTCTCCCATAATTTGAAGAAAGTATCATGGAATATCATCTAGACTAAGAAGTTATAGAAATGGGCCTGAAAGAGCTTTATGTATAAGTCATCAGCTTTCATATTTATTACAATGTGATAGTGATTATTTTCCTGTAAGAGAATCTGAATGGCCCATATCATTATTTTAAAAACCTGGGGTGTTCCCCCACCATCATTTGTATGTGTGTGAATCCTCAGAACTAAGCCTTGTTTTTCTGGTGAGTAATTTAACTCATTGAATTACAAAACTTTCATTCTTCACTTCTCATCTTAAAATTATAACCAAAATGTTGGCAATCAATTATCTCCAAGCTGGTTTTTTTTTTTTTTTTTTAATCTACATTTTGTGCTTCTCCCAGAGATCTTTTGTATTAATTAATATTTGATGCTGTGATAAAAACTCTCTGTTCAAAAGAAATTTCCAAATGAGAGAACTTATTTTGTCTTAACATTCTGGATGGCTAACCATCATAATGGGAAAGGCACAGCAGCAGGCCTTCGGAACAGGAGACTGGCTAATATCATCTCAACTGCACACAGGAAGTAGCTAGAACAGGAAGTTGGGCAAGGCTATAAAACTGAGGGCATGCCCTCAGTGATGAATTTCCTCCAGTAAGGTTTCACATCTTAGAGGTTCCATTACTTCCTCAAACAACATCACTAATTGGGAACTGAGGATTCTTGTGCATGACCCCATGGAAGGCATTTATCAATTAAAGCACAATTCTCTCTCTCTCTCTCTCTCTCTCTCTCTCTCTCTCTCTCTCTCTCTCTCTCTCTCTCTCTTTCTCTCTCTTTCTCTCTGTCTCTCCCCCCACACCTTGTGTATGTATTTGTTTATTTGTGTATGAAAATTTTGTAAGAAAAAGAAACAAAGGTTATAAATTTTTATATGTTATAAAGCTGAAGTTTATTTAAAAAGAAAACAATAGTTCACACCATAAATACTTCTGTAGCTCATTTTCTTTGCCTGGTTCTTGACGTTATATTTCCTCCACAGGTTAGTCATGTATGAAGGAATAAATGAAAAGCTGTAGTGAATTCGATAATCTGGACTAATAAATTCAAATATTCACTTAATAGAAAGTCTTCCAATTAAGTTGTATATTTAATCATCTGAATACTTTCTTGAAATAAAATATTTTAGCCCCTTTTATCCAAAGAAATGGTAATTTTTCTCAGCAATCTGCTGGAGCCCGAACACTGAAATCTGAGGAGCCACTCCATCACAAATTCTACAAGAAAGAGAGACAAAATTTCCCACATAGTTCCATTTAATTAACTAAGCCCAGTTGAGAAATGAGGGGTTAAAGTACTAAGTCACGTTGAAGATTGTCCA
The DNA here is from genome assembly GCF_903995435.1 of Acomys russatus. Taxonomy (NCBI): domain Eukaryota; kingdom Metazoa; phylum Chordata; class Mammalia; order Rodentia; family Muridae; genus Acomys; species Acomys russatus. The sequence continues at coordinate 26,894,668 of NC_067162.1, forward strand.
CATCAGCAAAGTTATGGCCTTTCTCAGCTGAGAAATTTTCATGGGCATAGAATTATAGTTAAACTTGCAGCAGGGTCAAGGAAAACAATATTTAATCTGGCATATACCATACTACCTAAATGAACATTGGCATCAGTCATTATTCCACAATTTATTGAACAGAAATTAAATTCCTTGTATAATGCTAATTTCAGGGATCTATAAAAGTGTATAAATAAATTAAAAGAATTATGTGCTATAATTTTATTCACATAACTCAATGACTGATCAGCTAAAATTGATTTAGTCCCATGGTGGGAAATCTTTCCAATAAAATGCCACTAGAAAGAAAAGAATCTCTTTCAAAATGCAGCATTGTAAATGGTACAAAATACTCAGATGTCTTTGAATTACCAGGAGTTATAGTGTAGAGGTACTCAGTTTAGAAGCAACACAAATGACTCCTCCAAATGCAGGCCCTGAGAGCAACGTGAAGACTGGGCGCCATATTCTACAGCATGGAGTCAGGTAGGCTTGCAGACAAAAAGGAGAATCAGCTAATGAAGAATTGCATGCCCTCCGCTGTGAAGTGAAAGAGGAAAGAGAGGCCCATAAAATTTGGACTGTGTGTGTGTGTGTGTGTGTGTGTGTGTGTGTGTGTGTGTGTGTGACTTTGAAGCTGTCCGCATACACACACACACTTTGTAAAAGCAGAAAATAGTCATTGGGGAAGAGAGACACTTTGGTGGAGCCTATTCGTATTGTTGAGGACATTTTAGAGCTTCAGCTTTCATGAGTTATCACCAAACTGGGGGAGGGGGAGGTATGCTTTTTAGTAAGGTAGTTGCTTTTGATTCACCCATGCTCCTGCAACTAACCCAAATAAAAATTTTGTTTCATCAAGGAAATATAAATGAAACTATTGGTTTGGTCTGTCATTAATATATTCCCTTGGCTGAACAAACATGATTACAGCTCCCTTTAAAAGGCACATAACATTCTCATATTCTTTAAAGTGAAAAAGAAATCATATACACAAACTGCAAAAATAAATTGTCCCATGCATTCATGAATCCTACTAGAAGTAGTAATAGACACACACATTAACTCATGACTCCTATCAAAAGAGTACTAACTATTGTTACCAACATATCACAATGACTAGTAGCAGCCAAAGGCTTATTTACATGACTCCTCTCATTTAGCCCAGGAAATCCACAAAACAAGTCACTTAATAGCTGAGCAACAGAGATACATATTCTGAGACCCAGATGAATGTAAGAAGACAGAAATGTATTCTTACCCGTAAGTGGGGAGAAACAATTCTAAGTGTTAACAACAACAACAACAAATATACATGAACAGACACACACATACAACAACAACATATATACATGAACACACACACACACACACACACACACACACACACAACTCTATAAGTGAAAAGAGATCTGACATCTAAATTTTACCTTTAAATTATGTTTTTCCAAATGAAAAGTAAAAAAGCTTTACTTCAAATTGGGGTGTTGTAAAATTGAATAGTTTTAAATAGTTTAAAATTAAATAAAAGTACAATAAACTATGTGGGAAAATTAAATCCTTTATATTTTTTTTACTTATCTATTGACACACTGCTTCAGAATGCAGGTGAGGCCAGTCTAGAGTCATTATGTAGTCCGAACCTTGGGACTTGAACTTGTGTTTGTGCACTCCCTAACACTGCCTCTGGGGCTCCAGGGTGATAAGCCTGTGCCCCCCACATTACCTGAGAACATCCATATATTTGATATTTTAGTTTTGAGGCCATTTCGCTGTAAAATAGAGAGTCGGGGTCTTGAAGACTGAGCAGGCGCCACTCTGAGATAAAGGCGCGAGAAGACACGTGGAGAACTCACACTAGCTGCGTTGGAGGGGGGCATGAGACACTGAGGTAGGCTTGTGTTTGAGGGGAGTGGCCATCTGTGTTTCAGGCCCTGTACAATCCATTACTCTGCCCATCATCATCTTAGAGCAGAGAGACTCTTTGGGTCTTGCCAAAGATAAATACGCTCAGAAGTTGAGCTAGAAGTTGAGGACACTGTAGACAAGAGAGGGGTTGGGCCTGTGCAATAAGTGACTGAGATTATTGCCAAAGAAAATCCACATCACATATTTCTATCATGGCATAATCAGCTTTGAAAAGAACTATTTCTGCCCACAAAGACATCTGAAGCAGCGCAAACGTCTGTGAAATTTTTTTTTATTTCATGCAAATATATTTTTCTTTCTTTTATAAAATCTGTTCCCATCTGTCCTTTCGAAGAGTGTTCTGTTAAGACAAATAGTTAAGGAAGAGCACCTTGTCATTCGTACCAATTATTGAATGCTTCTCATGTTTTCCAGGAATGACACCAGTAATGGCTTGCTCTGTGAAGGCTCTCCAGCTTTACCTATTTATTAATACTGAACCCCTCACAACTGTCCACTGTGAAAGCACACTCATTGTAAATGTGCATGTGGCTATAATTAGTGATCTAGAGCAACGGAAGCCAAGTTCACAGCCTTGAAACTGTTAGAATTGGGTTTGAATCTGGGTCTTAATACTATATGAATCTCTCTTACCATGCAAAATGTCATGTCAACCTTTCTCACCAAAGCATTTGTATTAATTAAAACAGACTCCATAGCTATCATTGCCTTTTCACAGATACATGTATCATAAAAGTATACATTCATGGCAATCTTGTGCAGAATTAGAACATTGTCCCAGAAATCACAATAAACATTACTGTCAAACATATTTACCAGATCGCATCCAGTACCTGAGCAGAATAGAAGAGAGCCTTAGAGAGAGTAACAATCCTCTCCCCAATTTCTGGCTAGGTGAAGAGCTGCCTGTGGTCAGGATATGCCTCTTTTCACTTTCTCTTCCCACCTGCTCCTTGGACTCACTGGAATTTCTCAGTAATCAGTGATCATATGAGACTTTTTCCATTGATTCTTTCATTCAGGACATGAAGGGTGTGTGTGTGCGTGCGTGCGTGCATGTGTGTGTGTGTGTGTGTGTGTGTGTGTGTGTGTGTGTGTGTGTGTGTATGGCTATACCATGTGTAGGTATGATGTGATACAAAAAAAGATATTTTAAACTTAAGATATATGAAGGTTGTGTTTGTATAACGAGCAATTTTTCTAAAGCAGTTTTTGGAAATAAGTGGTACAGAATATTACAGTGATAGGGGTATTTAGAGTCTTTCTAAAATAATGATGGTGGTATAGTAAGTGCATAAATCCGTATCACCATTATTAAGTACATACTATTCTTTTCTCTCTTGGGGGGCAAACTTTGGGACAAGGTCCCACCATTTAGCACACACTCTGTAGAGTACTTTTACCTCAAATTCACTGGGATCCACCTATGACATAGGGGAGGGGAGTAGGGGAAAGCGGGAGGGAGGGAGGAATGGGAGGATACAAGGGACAGGCTAGCAATTGAGATGTAATATGAATAAATTAATAAAATATTAAAAAATTTAAAAAGATATATGCTGATATTGCTACCTATACTGTTCACTAGCAAGCATACTTTTACAAGGAATGGATAGCACTGAAGTCATTTATGTCACATTCTAATAGATATGGTACCATTGTGAAACAGTAATTTTTCAGCTCCATTGTAATCCCATGAGACTATCAAGTATGTAGTTAGGTCCAGAATTACCATCCTAACATATAGCATGACTGTATACATAACATGTAGTACCATAGTTAATTGAATATTAATTTAACTATGTAATTTTGCACACATTTTCAGGATTATTATGCATCAGAACTTCAATTGAAAATAGGTGAGGCTATGGTAAATTAAAGAGAATGGCCCCCATAGGCTCATATATTTGAATGTCTTCTCCCTGGTTTTTGGAACTGTTTGGGACCTATTAGGAGACGTGGCTTTATTGACAGAGATGTTATTGGAGGCAGGCTTTGAGGCTTCAAGAGCACAGGCCATTGCCATGTATCTCTTTTTTTTTTTTTTTTTTTTTTTATTAATGTATTCTTGTTACATCTCAATGTTTATCCCATCCCTTGTATCCTCCCATTCCTCCCTCCCCCCCCCCATTTTCCCATTATTCCCCTCCCCTATGACTGTTCCTGAGGGGGATTACCTCCCCCTGTATATTCTCATAGGGTATCAAGTCTCTTCTTGGCAACCATGCCCCCTGGAGGGGGAGACCTGGTGGCACTTAGAAGAAGGACAGCAGGTTGCCCTGTATCTCTTTCTCTACCTTGTGTTTGCAAATCAGGATGGAGGATGAGCAGTTGTTCCAGCACCATGCCTGCATGCTGCTGCCTTGCATCCTGTCACGACTGTCATGGGCTCATCATCTGAAACTGTAAGCCCCCAGTAAGCTGCTTCTTCTCTAAGCTGCCTTTGTCATGCTATCTTAACACTATCTTAGTACAGCAATAAAAAAAAAAAAAAAAAAGTAACTGTGACAGGTCGTGTAGGCACTTACATATCAGGGTTGTTGAACTTACTAATTAGCAGAAGTACAGGACGAAGAACAATGTCTGCTCAGAGCAAGCATTATTTAATAAATGAGCTTTTGTTCCAGTGAACACTCTCCTCAGAGATGACTAAAAAAGACATCAAAATGCATATGATCGTTTCTTATCGTGCCTCTCATCTCAGGCATTACAATGGGAGGGAGGGGATATTTCTTTAGCATTTGCTGATTCCACCACCAGCTGTTGCTCTGTTACAAAGATCTCTGGTGCCACTTGCTATGAGCTCTTGTTAACCCCAGAAGGTGTTTGCGGTCTGCTGCTTTGGGCTTCTGTAACTGCTCTTGTCCTGTATTTTCCCTCCTTTCTGCTCATCCCTGTCGGCTGCTGCCTTTGGGTTCCAGGCTCAAGTCAATGTCAGTCACTTTAATGATATTGCTTGCTGTTGTAGGCTTCTCTTTCAACACCCTCCAGCAAGCACATGATATTCGTCTGTGCAGAGAAAAGTCTGTGCAAAGAAGTCACAGCACTTGAGTGTGCCCAAGCATTTATTGGTGACATTGTGCATTTCTATTCTAGATTCCTTTGTCAGAAAGGTGACAATGTCTAAACCAAGAGGGAAATGCGACTTTTGTGGTACCATGTTTCGATAAAAGTAAATTATTGTAAGACTTAGTATGGGGATATGACTCAGTGATACCAAAATAGACACAATCTCATTTCTTGGTACCAGCAGAATTACAGAGGAATCTTACCATGGCAGAGATTTCATATCCACAGAGGAACCTACAGTTAGCTTTAAGTACCACTATTTTCAAGCAACGACTTAATTATTTTATGACTAATTGAGTAATAAATTTATGAATATTTCTTCAATGCCAAATATGGGTCAACATGTTTTGGTATTCCACGGCATCTCCCTTGTATATAGATATTCCCTGTGCTTTCAAAGGGCCTTTGTTTCTACGGGAATAAGCAGACATTAGTCACTATGCACACAAATAAACTCATAATTTATAAATTGAGATAAGTTCATCAACAAAAAGAGTACGTGCTATGATCACAGGGAATAACCCAGGCTAACTATGAGAATAATAAAAAAAAAAAGATATTTTAATAAAGTTATATTGTAACACATATCTGAAAGTGAGCATGAATTTAAAACATGAAAAAGAAAGTAATTCAAACAGAGGTGACTGATTTCTGCATGCCCAAAAGCATAGTTTGTAAAAGAATATAACCTCGTCTTAGAATCTGAAAGAAAGTACAAAAAGCTTTAGTAAATTCAAGCAAACATGAGGGCCAAGGCTAAGTGAAAAGGACAGCAAGGACTTCACTGTTATTTTCAATCCATACTAATTAGAGCAACATTTTAATTCCTGCTTGACTGTTGGATCTTGTAGTGAGTTCATTATGCACAAGAATCTTGGTGGGAAAAGATAACTGCTCTTGAAGGCTACCCAGATCAAATACTATTATTTGTATCTGTGCCTCTAACTTTTTCTGCTTCAACTTCTTAGTGGAACTGCTTCTGGATCACCATGTCTAAAAGATATTTTATCCTATTTCTTGCATCAGTGGATATCACTTGTATTATAGTTGTGGAGAATAGCTTCTACTCTGGCCACAAAAAGAACCCTGATATTCTCTTAATTGGCAGTCGGATGGTGCTTTGGCTAACAATTTTACCCCTTTCTCCATAGTGATCCACAGATCTTAGATGCTCCTTCTCAGTCTAGACCCCATAATAACCCAGTCCAACTTCACAGTACTGCCTCTAGGAAAAATGATGAAAGCCACCGTTTACTTCTCTGAATTGTACACACACACACACACACACACACACACACACACACAATTGTATACACATTCATGTTACCTTATCCAATTAAACTGACACATGAGAGCCATATATTTAATTTCGAATTATCAATACTGTCTTTTCTCGTAGATATTTTACTATTTCAAAATAAGATGGTTAAAGGCCAGGGAACTGAAGAAGCTGCTGCCCTGAGGTGAGGAAGGATGAGAAAATATCTGCCACATATCTATAAAATTATGGACTGGGCCTGGTAAACACATTAAATATAACCTCAGAGATATCGAAATGCATCAGTGGCCATTAATGAATACATAGCATTCCTACTTGAATTAATTTGACCAAAAGCAAGCCCAAATTTGAATTCTCTAGGTTTGTGTGTGTGTGTGTGTGTGTGTGTGTGTGTGTGTGTGTGTGTTTCTCTTTGTCCACAGTTTGTAGGCTTCAGCTTGTCTGTAGTTTGTCTGCTGTGTGTCTGTCTATGCCTGCCTCTTGTCTGTCCTCCTCCATTGCCTGTGTATTTTAAATCTGTCTCAATGCTGCTGCTTGCTCTGTCTCTCATTCCCAACAATGGAATTTACTCTGTATTTATTGGACAACATAAGAAATAATTTACTCCTCAACTGCATCCAAACACTCCATACTACAACATACTTTTTATCAAACAATATCCATATATTAATTGCAATATTTATTGCAGGTCTTTATTGTATAATATCACATCGACTTCTTTGCTTTTTTTTTTTCAGCAAATAATTATCACAACACACACACACACACACACACACACACACACACACACACACACTGCTGTCTGCATCAGTGGGATAGAAGAATATATAACTCAATGGATTAAAGCAATGATTTGCCTATGTTGGAAACACCAATTACATCCAACACAAGTGAAGTTTATTTCTACACTGTTCCCTTAAAGAATGGTTAGACAAACAAGCTAAGTACATAGCGGGATACCAGGCTCATTACGTATTCTTAAGTGAAGCTCAAGTGACAAACCAACCATCACACTGGTGAAAATAGAAGCTTCTTGTAATAAGGGACAAGGAAGAAAAGCGTCCCCCAAAAAAGCAGGCAAAAAGCCAAAGGCATCCTTTGTGCTCACAGGTAGGAGTCCCACAAGAAGACCAAGCTACACAAGAATAACATATATGTAGAAACTCTAGGTCAGACCCACATAGGACTTCTGGTTGTTGGTTTTGTCTCTTTAAGTCCCTATGGGCCCAGGTTAGTTGACTGGATGGGTTTTCTATGAGGGGAGGTACCTAGTCTTATTGTAACTTGGAAATCCTATATTTGGTTGATATTCCTGGGAGTCCTGCACTTTTATAAAGGTAAACAGAGGAGAAGTTGATAGGAAGGACTGGGAAGAGAGAAGAGAGGGATGCTGTGGTATGCGATATAATATATGACAGAAAAATAAATGAAAAATTAAAAAAAAAAAAAAACAGCATTTCTGAAGATTCTGTTTTCACTAGTTAATGTGTCCCAATCTCAGATCAGTTGGGAAAGGTATCTGGAATAGGAGCTGTCTAGATCAGGTTGGCTTTGGGGTGCTCATGTGAGGAATTATGTTAACTGAGGTAGGAACATCCTGTTTGAGTGTGGGCAACACCATTCATGGGTTGAATGAGGAGGGAGTAAGCATGCATTCATTCTTTCCATGTGCTTGACATAGAAGTGACTAGCTATTTCAGGGTCCATCCACTTTGTCTTCCTGAAGTGATGGACTTTAATTATGAGCTAGAATAACTGATTTCTCCCATAAGTTGCTTTTATCATGCTATTTTATGAGGAAAAAGCATGAAGACACCCAATGACTATAGCTCTTGGTTCTTCCTAGGTTTCCTTGGGATTCAGTGCTTTGTGGTACATCTCACACTGTGCCATAGAGACACCCTAAAAGGAAATGACTATCTGATGCGTAGCCATTGATCATGCCTAAGATCTTAATCCAGCCTTATACAATATCTGCATTTAGTGTTTTTGACATTCAAAACTTCATAAAGAAATAAATTATACTTGAACATAAGATGGTCAGTTATATTCCATTCCTTTCACTGTATACTGGTCATCCCATAGAACATGCTTTTTCATAACTGAATATATCATAAGAAAATGGGTCATCTGAAACTGAAGCTTATGCAGTATCTTTCATTTATTTCAGGACCCTCAGCAAGTTTCATATTCAACCACTCAAAGTCACTATTCAAAGGCAAAGACAGTGTTTGAAGAGGGTATGGTGGTGTATGCCTTTACTGCTACCACTGACGAGGGAGAGTCAAGCTGTTCCCTGTGAGGTCCAGGCATTATAATCTACAAAGCAAGACCCAGGTCAGCCAAGAGTACATGAATTCCTGCAAAAACAAATAAATAATCACCTCCCCAAACCCAAACCAACAAACTAAAACAATAAAATAGAAAGAAAAGAAGGAAAGAAAATATTTCCTCACTGTTCATAAATGTATATGTACAGAGTCAGCTCATGTTACTATACCAACATGCCATAGACTAAGAGATTTAAATAGCACAAATTAATGTCTCACTGTTCTACATGTGGAATTCCTGTGGTAAAGAGCTAGAACTGTTGGATCTAGAGGAGTACCTTTGAACTTGTAGAGACATGACAACTGTTTTCTACGTCACTCAGACAGAGAGTGCTCTCTGTAGATAATGTTGGTGCTCTCTGGTGATCTCACTCTGAGCATCTCACTTGAGTGTAATTATCCACCAGAAACAATTGAGAACCCAAAACAGTGAGCAGTTTGCCTTCAGGATGATTTTAGACAAGGCATGCAATTAAGATTTTGCCAGATAAGGCTTTGGTCAGTTACTGTTTTCAGAGGATTGAATAATAGCTATGGGTGAATAGAAACATTATTATCAGAAACACTCTGGAAAATATGACAATCAATTTCATATGTGAAAAAATTTTTTATTCTTTTTTTTACTGACATACAGTGGGTTGGATAATCAGTAGGCAATATTTTTCATACACACATTTATAAATGCTAGACTCATTCATGAATTTCAACAGATATATGGTGCTTCAGCTTTCATTACATTTATCAGCATAGGGAAAATCTACAACTTTCTCTGAAATTGAACTGAAAATATACTATCTGGTAAGAGTTGCATTTGCATTCCCTTATGTATGCTTACATAGACTAACAGTAAATTTAATGAAGAAAACCAAATACCACATGCATTGGCAACACTACAGCAGAAGTAGGACACATCTAAATTTCTAAATCTTTCCCAAGATCATTTTTATTCAGTAACATTTTCCTCAGCAAGAGTTTCATGTACTCACATTTGACCATGTCCCCTGGAGGGGGAGACCTGGTGGCACTCAGAGGAAGGACAACAGGTTACCAAGAAGAGACTTGATACCCTATGAGCATATACAGGGGGAGGTAATCCCCGTCAGGAACAGTCATAGGGAAGGGGAGTAAGGGGAAAATGGGAGGGAGGGAAGAATGGGAGGATACAAGGGATGGGATAACCATTGAGATGTAACAAGAATAAATTAATAAAAAAAATTTTAAAAAAAGTTTCATGTACATTTGCTGTTGGGTGTATGTAACATGGCTATACCAGAACTGAGTGAAAACTAGTTCATTCCACAGACAATAGGGGGTCATGGCAACGGGCAAGGTGAAGAAACTATTCACTTTCAGTGGGACGCTGCATTTAAAGATGATTTCCTCCTCATTGAATGCTTGGCTCTTCAAATACATTTTCTAATCTCTAAAGTAGTGTGGTATATAGTACATTTTAGGACAACGTTGAAGCACTTAGCACATATATGTTGAAAAGAGAGATGAATTATTTGTGTTAGCCCAATAAACACACATACACATACACACATGCTTGTGCCCACACGCACACACAACAACAATGCTATCAACATCCACATGCTATTAGCATTTAGTTCTCTTCTTTATCTGAGAAAATAAAAGTCTAACATTTTCCTATGGGATAATATGTTATCCCATATCTGTCTATTTAATAGAAAAATTAAATCTACATTATAAATTTTAAACACACTTAAATATTTATTTAAAAATCAAGCTATTAGCTAGCTAAAATAATAGTCTGTGGTCCCAGCTGCTGACAGAATTAACAAATTAGCATGTTCCTGCTTATTTATTCCACTAACATTTAATGAGCTTCCCTTCTGTTCTGTTCCCCAGTCTTGGCTCTCAAACACAAAGTATGGATGAGTTACAGACATGGATTTCAAAACTTTTATAAGCTATCTGGGAAGGTAAGCGCTGTGTTTATTTAAGTCATAAAATATACTTTGAAAACATATAATATTGATGTTAAACAGAGACATTCTCTAGATTCAAAAAGTAGGAAAACAGGAAATTGGGCAGGACACAGAAATCCAATTCAAATGATGGAAGAAAATTGCTCAGGCAAGGCTCTTGAAAACACACACTTTATAGTGTTTATTTTCGTATAACCCACTAGATTGGATGTACAATTTTTCTGAAATGATATCTATCTAATTGAAGTAGTTTCAGACTTCTGGAAGAGTTTTCAAGCTTACACTTACATTTCTCTTTTAGTTTGGCTATAAAATGACTCCAAAGTGTGTGCACATGTTGAAGGGTTGGCCTTAGATGGTGGATGCCATCATTGAAATGAAACTGGTCCTGAATACTGATATAAGAAGTAGAATCATTTATTGACAGATGCATAACACGGTAGCATTGTTTGAGGTTGTGGCTAGATTTGAGGAAGCTTATATCTAGATAAGATATTTTAGCCATATAAATGTATCTTGTGCCTTTCTTCTTCCAACCTTTTCCAGAGCTTCCTGCCTGTAATGAGGTAAGAAGCCTCTTTCATCATGTCCAGCAATAATGGCTGTTCTAAATCCACACTGACCCAGAAACATGGAGCTAACCAACCTTGGATAAAACAAAATTTCCTTCCTTTATATTGTTTTCTTTCTTTAAAAAATTACTTCTTTATTTATTATGTGTACAGTGCTCTGCCTGCACATACACTTGCAGGCCAGAAGAGGGCATTAGAGGGTATAGACGGTTGTGAGCCACCACGTGGTTGCTGGGGGTTGAACTCAGGACCTCTGGAAGAACAGTCAGTGCTCTTAACCACTGAGCCATCTTGGGTATTTGCCACAGCAATAAAAAGCCTAGCCAGTACAACTTCCAGAGTAATCTTTATCCCACGTCTCTTAATTACAACAAGCTCCTCAGTTTTAGTATCAAAAATATCAAAAAGAGCATAAGTAGAATTTTACACACTCTTATAGGTAGTAGCTCTAATTTTGCTGTAGGATTCTTTATACAAGTTGAGCATTTCAGTATATCCTTTGACATTAGCTACAGCAAATAGTTTATTAACACCCAAATGACCTCAACTCAAGAATTGTAACTAATTACTGTGAAATGAAAAATCCTCTTATAGAAAGTGTTCAAGGCTTAAGTTGATTTCTCAGTGTTAGTGAAAGAGAGGAATCTCACCTTCAAAAATGGTCACAAAATATAGAGAAAATCCTATTTTCATTACTATATTAAAACCACACCTGGAGCTGGAACCCTACCCTTACAAATTTGCATGATTACACCAAGTGCTTTACATTGGCATGCCTTCAATTTTTTGTCACCCTCTAAGTCAAATAGTAAGGTCTGACATGTATATAAAACAAATTCTTCCAGATGAAAGAACTTTAATTCATATATGTTTTACAAAATTCCTAATATAATTATGTTAAAAGACAAAGCCATATGTCAATTAAAGGTGACAAACCTGTACCCTAAGTATGTTACCATGTCAAATTGTGCTGAATTTCAGTGGTTAATGAGGAACTGTAGCTAACACATCTAGCCTTGCGATCTAAATGTTATACAAGACACAATGGCAGGACATTAAATGATAATTGCAGGGACAATATCACTAGCTTAATATAAGCTTATTAGAGATAGTTTACCACCTGGCTAGCATGTAAGGGATATGAACGAAACTAGAGCAGGCTGTATCACTCCCCTTCCTCTTTCTCCTATGGCAGAAATAATGTGCCAGGAGATTCAAATTTTTCCATTATATTCATAATTTAAACAAGAAGTTTGATATAATAACTGCCACGATTATTTTTCTGTTCCCAGTTTTGAAAGTTGAAGCCAAGCTGGGAGCCTGTTTGCCAAGTTTTCTGCCTGGAAAAAAAATTGTGTGGCTGAGTTATAAATACATTGATGGATCCAGCTGGAACTGTCTCTTGTAATTTAATATGCAAAGAAATAATCTGAGTCATAGATGGAGACAAGCAGTTCCTTTTAGATAAGAGCCCTCTATGTTTGGCTCTGCAGATGACTTTCAAGAGCCTTCTTCAACAAGTGACACCGAAGGATGGTGTCAGGACAAGTGGAACCAAATATTGCCCCCGAAACAAGCATTCAATTGCCTTGCTTTGTCATTGTTGTCAACACCAGCAAATGAGTAATGCCACCTAAATTCTCTCTTTAATCATAAGAGAATCTGAATTACTTTTCGGTGCTAAAACAAAATGAATTTTAACATCTGGGAACTTCATAGTTTATATTAATTTCAGTTAAATAATATTCATGTTAAATTATGAATAAAATTGCTAACAAGTAGTAAGGTAGAGAAATTATAAACATGGGTTACAATTGCACCCTGTCTGTAAAAGAATGCTGAAGTTATAGCTTAATACTTAGGCCTTTGAAATATCTTTTTTGAGAAAAGCTTATGGACCAAGGTCTTATATAGTCTAGGATAATCAGGAATTTACAATGTAGCTATAGATGAAGTCAAGAATAAACTTTAGCTCCTGACCATTCTCACTCAACTGCCCAGATTCTGAGATTACAGATGTGTGCTACCTCAGCTGACCTGAATTATCTTTTACGATGTGACATCCTAATTTTTTACGGTTTTACGTGTAATAATTACATTGTGAAATCAACAATAAGGTTAACAATAATGTGATAATTAATATTAACTACATCTATTCATACTTTCTCAATATTTGACATTGTTATAATACAGCTTTAGTTAAATATTGCTGTATAACAAGCCCAAGACACCAGGGCTCCAAAAAATATTTTGATACATATTAAGTGTGTGTGTGTGTGTGTGTGTGTGTGTGTATGTATATATATATATGTGTATATATATATATATATAAGTGTGTGTGTGTATGTGTATATATATATATATATATATATATATATATATATATATATGTCTGTGAAATGTCTCTAGAGTCTCTTGTATGTACTCCTTTTCCTCCACAAGTAGTACTTTTTATTTGTCACCACTAATAAATCTGGATTTTAAACATATCCTGGGACTGATGGTTTATGTCCATCAGCTCATTCAACTTCAGCACCTGTGTCGTCACCAGTTGTTTTTCCAGAACTGCCACTTTCACCATGGAGCTCCATTAGTTTTCCCAATTCGAACTTGGGTTTCTTCAGCATTTTCACTCTTCTAACAAAGCCATCATGCAGAGGATTAATGGCCTGGCAAGCTACTTTATATTTTAGCTATTTTTTTTAGAAAGTCTTTTCCAATACTGTTTTGAATCACTTTATTAACCACTTCCTTCCAGTCATTTGTCTGCACCTCTTGGGTCATGATTCCCACTCCCTTCTCCTGGATCTGGCAGGCTGCTGGTGATGTGCATAGCAAGTCTTTTGTATCAGGTTTCTGGTTCTTTGGTGAAACCATCACAGAAAAGAGGGAGCAAATAACCATTGATTGTCTTGGCATCGACATGAGCTTCAATCGTGGTCGGCTACTTTTTGACCATGGGACACATTTTGTGCCCCGGTAAGATCCATGCTATGGAAGTTAGTCAGTTTTTGCCCTGAACATTTCTCAGCAATTAGCTTGAATTTTCTAAACTCAGCTTCATCATTCTGCAATCAGCAAGGCTCACACCAAACACACATTCCTTGAGGCCATCAGATGCAATTTTGGTTCCTTGAGTCCTTGTGACTATGCTTTTTCCAATGTTTCTAATATTGAATGTAGATGAAGCTTTCATATCACACCAGTTTTTCTCAGAAAATAGATCAAGCCCCTCTCCTTGGCTCCCTTCTTGCCCCCCTGCCTTAGGCACTCATTCTTGCTGACAACCATGGGGCTTCTCAGAGAGCCAAAAGAGCTGTACTTACCCTTTCACTCCTGTATCAGAAGAGTCCAGATGTTCCTGGTGGCATGTGAGTAGCCAGGGCCAATCCTAGTAAGTGGAGATTTTCCTGCATGCCTTCTTCCATTCCCAGTAACCGGACCAGCTTTCTCACCTCCTGGTGTTCGGAGAGGATGATAATGTAAGGTCCAAGACCACCTGGTTCTCAGTCTCAGAATCACGACACTTATATTTCACTACTTCCCATATGCCAAAGCCAGTTATGAGGGTAGACTAGGTCCAAAACCTATGGGAGGACAAGAGCAAATGTAAGAAAGCCAAGGCTCTAATAAGGTAAATTATAACATGAATATATGTGACAGGCTGAAGAGGAACTAAGTTATCCCTGAAGAAAATAGTCCTGACTTTTCCATGATTTCATATAGCTTCCTGACTCAGCACTTTCACTTGCATGAGGTGACATATTGTTCATCATTTCTGTGGCAGCATGTCTGTAGATATGTTATCAATAAGAAATACAGACTAGGGAATTATATTTTATTGCCAAAAGTAAGTTGGTAAGTCAGTGATATCATTTAGAATATTGGTGTTAAAATCTGCCATACTCCTCGCCTCAAAGTCTGTGAAAACTTAGTTCCCATTTCTGATGTAGTATCGATTCATTTCTTCTAGATCAGCAATTCTCACCCTATGGGTTGTCACCCCTTGTGAGTCACATATCAGATATTTACATGATTCATAACAGTATCAAAAATTACAGTTATGAAGAAGCAACAAAAATAATTTTATGGTATGGGGTCACCACAACATGAGGGAGTATATTAAAGGGTCACAGTAGTAGGAAAGTTGAGAATCACTATTCTAAGTGGTCTGTGGATTGGATTCTCAGTCTATGTCAGACCGAATCAAACAGGGCAGTTGGGTGTGTGCTATAAGAAACGGATAAGACGAGCAAGGCATTAAAATTGAGAGTGAACCTGTCTTAAGTGCTGTTTTGAGTTAAAAAGTGTTTGAAAGAGTAGTTAAAGCCATTTCTCAAGCTTCTCATGGACTAATTTATACTGAGAAGATAGCATTCTAACTATTTCTGGTCTACTTAAAGTTTAGGACTGCCTTGTTGTCTGTACTCTCAACCAACCCTGTGTGTAAGTAACGATCTGATCTGGCTGAGGAGAAGCAAGGAGCACAGGAGTGCTACAATGGAGCTCTCTCCACCTGCTTCACAGCGCCATCCACAGAGGCTGTGGTGTGGATTCCTGCCCGTTGCCCTTACCTCTGCAGGTTGTGCTGGACATCCCACTTTCCCTCACTAGGCTGACCGCTGAGCAAGCACTTGCATTCCTAGTACGACGTATAGATGTTGTTTATACTCAGTTCACCCTGCAGGAGATGCAAACAACTCCTGGTAAAATCCTGTTTCTTCTTAGCACTCATAGCAGTTTTCATTAATTTTCCTTGTAGGCCATGAACCAATGAGACTTGTTTGGGGAAACATTTCATATAGAGAGTAAAGATTAGAGAAGACTCTCACTGTAGTATCCAGATATTGGTGAGTCCTTTTCTTCCAATGCGTAGGCCTTGTTGTTTGCAGGTATGCTTTCTCATCCTGTAGGCTTTATTTAATTATCAGTCTTCAGAATGATTTGCCTTGATCGCTACAAGTAAATGTATCCTTTGGTTTGATAGTCATAACATTTATTACCAACTAAACATGCTGTCCACGTTCTACATAAAGTCATGACGTTTTATTATTCATTATATTCCTACTGTACACGTAATTAGTGATGAACTAGTGTTTGTCAAGGAAGGAAGGAAAGGAAGAGAAAAAGCAGAAATCTTAAGTTACTTCCAAAATTTTGAATCAGCACATGGGTAAATCCTATATAAATGAAAACTTCATAGCACACAAAAAATCTGCAGCTGAATTGGTGTCCCTACTAAAAACATCCTTATTGTCAAGAGCCAGCCTGTATTTCTCTTAGCATCTGCCCTGAGTTGTTTGGGTTATTTTAGCTACCCACCAGGAACTACGTTTACCACTTTGTTCAATTTCACACGACAACAGATTGCTGTGGGTGAGACGTTTCTCCTATCATCCTCTTGTCTGGTTAGCTTGTATTTTCTTTTTTGTGTGTGATCAGGCATGCTTCACAAGCTTACTGTTCCCCTCTTTATGGATGAGTACAGTCAGACAGCATGTCTCTTCATAAGGAAGCCCATCTCCACTCCAATTCAGTTAATCAGTTCATAATCAGATTCGTTCCCAGGTTTTATACCTTGAGAGAAAAATGATTCGCCAAAACGAGCTCTTGTACTTGAGAATTAATTTGAGTCAGATTTATTCCACCTTTACCCACAATTGGCTTGTGATTTCAATCAGTCCTTTGTATCTTTGTCTCTGCGCATATATCTTTCTAATTATTCAGTGATGGTTTTAAGATCAGAGTCACATGATGTATCAACAAACACTTGTGGAATGAAGGAAAGGAAGAAATTCTGTGTTTATTGCACAGTTTCTAAGCTTTTGTGTGTCTTCAAAATATTCGCAGTCTCTAATGAGCCAAAGGGCTCACTAATATTAGATAGTTGGTCTCAAATCTGCTTATTCTGTGCAGCCATTATGATTTATATTGCAGGTGGAATTTCCAGAAGACTCTGTCTTCTACAGCAGTCAGTTCTCAGAAGTAACTACCATCTATAATTTCTTTGTTTGTGTCTCTACTTCCTCACACCCTATCTATGAAGGACTATTTTTTTTTTCCTAACATCCGGTATACTTAAGCTATAAATAAGTCACAATACAAACATTGGCACCGCTGCTCTTCGTTCCTTTCAAAATGGCCCTTTCATGGAAATGTCCAGACACTTGCTGTAATTCTCATCTTCACTACTACTGTTTAACTTCAGCTCACTTTGATTTAGTCATCAATTCTTCCTTTTAACAATGATCTCCTAAGTATATTACTTGAAAATTTCATTTTGTATGTATTTATGAGTTTTTCGCTTCTTTTGACCTAAGCCCACATTAAGATATTAGACTAGGCCGGGCATGGTGGCGCACGCCTTTAATCCCAGCACTCGGGAGGCAGAGGCAGGCGGATCGCTGTGAGTTCGAGGCCAGCCTGGTCTACAAAGTGAGTCCAGGATGGCCAAGGCTACACAGAGAAACCTTGTCTCGAAAAAAAAAAAATGATATTGGACTAAAAGATAACAGGGAAGTCACTAAGACTTTTTAATTTTTATTAATGAATGTACATGTGCAAATGTTCACATACACCTGAGTGAGTATGTCACATGTATGCTGGTGCACAAGAAGGCAAGAAGATGGTGTTGGATTCCTTGCAGCTGTAGTGACAGGTGGTTATGAATTTCTTGGTATGATTGCTGGAAACTGAACTTAAATTCTCTTGAAGAGCACCAAGAATTAAGTGCTGAGCCATTATCTCTAGCCCCAATATACAGAAATCTCATGCAGACATTGTCCTTTCCAGTTAAGAAATCTGGTTTCTCCCCAAATTATTATCTTGGTGGAATTATTATTCTTTTTGTAGCATTGGCATGGGTTGATAACTGATACCAGTGAATTGCTAGAATGGTATTATTGTGCAGCCCTCTTCAACCCTTCACTGTGACTCTGGGAAAATCAGCAGTCCTGGTTATTCACCTGTGCTTTACCCAGTGCCTGATGCCAGGGTTATCTCATACTAGGCACATAACAGACCATTTTAGTGGCATAATTTATAAAGTGTACTTGGGAAGTAGCAAACATTCCTACTTCTAGAAAATTCTTTTTTGGATTTGTTACCAACGCACTTCTGGAATATCATAGAAAATGAGATCATGAATTGCAAGGTGTGCCAATTTGAGTGAAAATGGCTGCCATAGGCTCATATATTTGAATGCTTTGATGTAGTTGTTGCACCATTTGGGGAGGGTTAGAAATGTTGCTTTGTTGAGGGAGGTGTGTCACCAGGAGTGGGCTCTGAGGTTTCTAAAGCCCATGCCAGCTGCCACTCCAGAAGAAGGCCTGCCTGCCTGGTGCCACGTTCATTCCCTACCGTAATGATTGTAGACACATACTCCGAAAATATGAGCAAAAGTGGTTAATTAAATGCTTTCTTTTATGAAACTTAGTCATGGTCCCTCTTCACAACAATAAAAAAAAAAATCTAAGACAAGGCAAGCATAAAAGTGGAGAAATCACTGTGTCTTATCTTCCACTGCCTCAATTTGAAATGAATAGATTTTATTTAATGAATGGAGTTGAACATAAGAGTCCCCAGGGTTCCTATAGACTCTTCCTGACCCATATCCCATCCCACAGCCTTCTTCAACTCTCAACATTCCTTATTAGATATGTTCACGAGCTAACACCAATACATCATTAAGCATAGATGTTGGTACACACTCTAAGGGGTCTGACATTCATTTAACGATCAGTATTCAATTATACAGTGTCACACGTGATGCTTTCACTGTCTTAATATGTGCCACACACTACAGTTTTACCCTTCTGTTGCCCAAACCAGAAAAACTGGTAATGCTACTGTCTACATGCTTTTTCCTTTTCTGTAATATTATGTACATGGAATTTTAGTTTATGTAGCTCTTTGACTGCCCTCCCTTAGTTTTATATTTTAAAGCTTCCTTCACTTATTTTTGTGGATTAATGAAAAAATTTAGTGTTAATTTGGTGCTATTTTGTCTTGTTGCTATAATTCCGGGAAAATACAGGCTCTGCATCATAGATAATATAATTTAATTTGTTGAATGTGTTGACTAAGAACTTTAGATGCATAGAATTAGTGAATGTTCCACAAACACACACACACACACACACACACACACACACACACACACAAACACACAGACGCACACATGCACATAATGGAGATTAGCACCTCTGAATGTGTAATAAAAATGAAATTTAGCAGACAAGAAAAAGCATAATATACCATGAACCACATTCACTCAGTGATTATGCTGACAGAATAACTGTCCTTGGCATTTTGCTTCCCTACCCGCAGATTCTAAGAATAAAAAAAGAAAGAACAGCTTGTTCATCTCCTCATATGCTACCCCTAACATATGTTATCAAAACTTTCTCTTTAAAAATATCATTAAAATTATTAAAGATAAATCAGGCCTTTGTGGGTTTAATTATTCAGTATATTGCATTTTAATTATTTATTAATGTTCTATATTTGACAAACATTTCCAGAGAATTGGAGAGGTTATAATAAAAAGATTAATTGACTTCATTAATATTCCAGAATAAGCCTAGTTTGTGTATCAACTGGGTAAAGCTCATCCATCTTCTCTCAGGAGAACCCATGGCTCACTTTGTAACCTTGGGGAAATTCTATACCTTCATTCCCTCATCTGTAAAGAAGAAATAGCAATAATGACTTTATCTTAGGACTACATAAGAATTAGTGAAATAAAGTATATTAAGAAGTAGCAAAACAACAGGCTCAATAATATCAAGTCTATTTCTAATTACAGGGGTGATTTCCATGGTGATGGAAGAGATGGATGGATGTGGCTAGGGGAGGTGTTAGATGTTTGTCCTGAACGATGAAATGACCTCTTCTAGTAGACAAGTTTTCCCATCAGTAAGGGCATCATCAGCATAATACTGTATGCAAAGGCCGTGCTTCTTGTCTGGGGACTGACTAACTTACTGCAGAACACCACTCAAGATGGAATTCTTCAGCTTTCCTGGGGTGGAACAATCAAAGCAATAACCATAACAGAGACTACACTATTGCAGTTTTCAGACAGTATATAGGATGGATCCATCCTACCCTTGACATCCCATGCAGACAAAGGTTGTTCAGTTTAATAGCAAAGCAGTCTCAAGGCAACAGCTTAAATGTCGTTGTGTTCTAAGGTCTTTTAAGAGGAGAAATATTAATCTTCACCTTGGAAATTCATTTTCAGTATTTTTCAATTTGGGAGAGAGAGAAAGCTTTCGGTCTAGCAGCAATACTTTGGGGTTGTGGTCCTCCTGGTTTTGATGGGCTAGGTTGTATCAGTTTCCCAAGAGTGAGTAAAAGAAGAGCAGTCCTCTACAGATGAAGGAACAGATAAGTATCAGTTGTTTAATATCTGCTCTTTTATGAGCACGGCACTATGCATATTATATACAATCCATCTTTAGATCTCACAAGTCTATGAGAACAATCATACAAATGTAAATATATGTTAATGAAACTAAGGCACACTTACTCATTTATAGTCATATAAAGAGCAATGCAGATTGTGTTCTAAAGCCTACAAATATACAATTAAAACTCCATGTCTTCATCTGTTCTGTTTTGGTGCCATTATGGTACTTCTATGTAATTTATACATTAAACCATGTGAGCCAATTAATCATAGAAGTTGTGCCATCAACATCTAATTATGGAAGCAAAGGATAGGAGCATCTAACCCCCAAATAATCCATGGTATTAGTTATGTTTTGTCACTGTGAGATTAACAACTTCAGGCAATGGACGATTCATTTCAATTCATTTCCTTACCATGTTCATTTTATATCTTCTCGTACGTGGACAAAATCCAAAAAGTAATAAATGCATTTGCAACAGATGATTCCTCACCTGATTTGTCCAGAAAACGAAAGAAAGGGCCCAGAACACAGGTATAATCTTCAAAACAGGCCCCAGTTGCCTACTTTCTTTAGAAAGGCCTTACTTTCCAGTTTCTGCAGCTTCCCAAACAGGGCACCACTAGATGGGGACCAAGAATTAAGCACATGACCTTGTTGAGGACATTTTAGATTTAAACTAAGATCAACACGCTATCTAGTATTATGTCAAGTTTAGACAAAAAAACAAAAACAAAAAACAAAAAACAAAAAAGCATTTTAGTAGAGAAAACCTCATTTGAGAAAGTGCTCCTACCAAATTGGCCTGTGGGATAGCCTGTGGTACACCTTCTTGATGGATGACTGGTATGGGAGTGCCCAGTTTACTGTGGGCGGTGCTACCATTGGGCTGGTAGCTATGGATGCTATATGAAAGCAGGCTGACCAAGCCATGAGCAGCAAGTCAGTAAGCAATATTCCTCCATTGCCAGGTCTCTTATGTGGTCAGGTAGGGCTGGAGCTGGAGGGGACTCGGACCTACCCTTACTTCAATACCCGGAGGAAAAACACACTGAGTGGGGGAGTCTTGTCGAAGCAAGGTCTCAACTGTATTGTGGCGGGTTTTTCTTTTTTTTTCTTTTTTTTTTTTTTATTTTTGTTTTTTGTTTTTGTTTGTTTTTTCTTTTTTCGTTTCTTTTCTTCTTTTTTTATTAATTTATTCTTGTTACATCTCAATGTTTATCCTATCCCTTGTATCCTCCCATTCTTCCCTTCCTCTCATTTTCCCATTATTCCCCTCCCCTATGACTGTTCCTGAAGGAGATTACCATCACCTGTATAGAGTATAGAGAGTAGGCGGGACATAAGGTATGGGGTCAATCAGTCCCTTGTTACTTGACTTTGGTAGGCGGGGGCTCACACTATGATGTGTCCGGATGGACCATGCTGAGTCATTCCTATGCGGAAGTACCCAGTAGAGTACCCAGCAGAGACCGGGAGGCCACGCTCGGTTTTATCCTCAAGGCCTCAGAGGGCTGACAGATTCAGCCATGGGGTCCAACACTACATGGCTTGTAGTTCAGTTCCTGCCTCCAGCTTCAGCCTTGCCCTGGCTTTCCTGGATGATGGATAGGCTGCAAGTTGTGAGATGAAATATGACTTTTGTATACCTAAGTTGTTTTTTTTTGTCATGCTGTTTTGATCCTAGCAATAGAAACCTAACCAAGACATAAATGAACAAGAATGAATTCACAAACTCTATATACATAAAGGCAGAACCACTGGGGGGAAAAAAAAATAGCAAATCTTTTTGTTGCGATGCTTCTGTAGGTCTGACTCCATTAATCAGAATCCAACTAAAACCCACAGTCTTATTTTATAGTACAAATCAATCTTTAAGTAAGTATAGCACCTGGGTAGGTGGGCATGCAAGATTTAATTTAGAATAGTTAGAGTCTGTGTTTTAGCTTGGTTACTAACTACTCTGGGAAAATATTTGGCCGTATATCAATCTCAATTTTGTCTTAAGGGGAGTGAAACGTTGGATGTACCCACCACAGAACTGCTGTGTTTGTTACCTCTTTGGTAACAGATTCAGCACTGTTCCCTGTTGGTAATAAACCATTATACATGATTAGTATTGTCCTCTTCAAACTGTTGTTTTATGATTATTGGATAATCATTCTTTTACAATTGGTCCTGTGATCAGGCAAATATCTAATAGCAGGGTGACGGAAATCTAATAGTCATTTTTTTCCAGATAAATATGGTCAAAATAAGAGTTTTTGAGTATTTCCATTAGATGAAACTAAGGCTCATTTTTTTTTTTCTAATTATATTTAGGGAATGCTTAAGGTCAGATAAGTGAAGTGTAAGAGAGATTGAAAATATTAGACGATTTGTGGCTATAGAGATGGATCATCCCGTAGGAGCACTTGCATTTCCTGCAGAGGACCTGGGTTTGATTCCCAGCACTCACACAGTGGTTCACAGCCACATGTAAATTATGTCCAAATGCCCTCTTGTGACCTCCACAGGTCACATGGAAAAGATATATATGTAAAGGTAAAATAGTCATACCATAAAAATAAAGATATAAAATTTTTAAGTTAGACATTTAAGTAAAGAGACAGAAAGGATAATATAAAGACAAAGAGGAAGGATTATAATTCCTTCTACAAATGTCAGTCATTCATCAAGCAAATTACAAGCTGTCACTCATGGAAGTTGATTTATGTGCTATCACCTCCACAGTTTCTCATGTAAATAGTTTTTATATGCTTTAAATTTTTTTAGGTTACTTTAATTTTGTATAATGTGTTCGTGTGTGTGTGTGTGTGTGTGTGTGTGTGTGTGTGTGTGTGTGTGTGTACTGTGTGTGTTCATGTGTTGATGGAAGCCAGAAGAGACAGTCAGAGTCTCTTGGAGCTAGAGTTCCAGGCTGTTGTGAGCACCAGACATGGGTGTTGGGAATTGAACTTCATTCTGTTGATGAGCAGCCACAAGTGACAATTACTCGGAACTGCTGAGTTTTGTCTCTTGTCCCTGTATTTGCTGTTGAAATCCTGTATTAGAACCAACTATCCTCTTATTTGGCTCACATAAAGAGGCGTACATTTGTAACAGAGGGTATCTTTGTGAATTCAATAGCTTTGCCTTGAAAATCTGATCATAGAAAGTAATGCCAGTCATAAGCAACAGTTTCGTACATCATATCCACCTAAGGGCTTTCGTGAACTTTCTCTGTTTTAGTTGCCATGAAGCAGCATGTTGAGAATTGTTTTCATTTCAAAAAACCAGGGAGATGAGCAGTTCTTAACTAGAAAAGGGTTTTTCCCCTAACCTCAGCTTTCTAGAAGAATCGGTACTGTAGCATAACGCACCATACTCCACCCATGTCAATGAAATTGGGTGCTTTAAAATATAAAGATTCTATTCTTCCTTGGGAAAAATCAATGTTTAAATTTTCCACCTGACATGTCATAGTGTTATACTTCATGTCGGGTTGTTTCAGCCATGGCATATGGTGGGAAGCCTCAGTGATACCATGATAGAAGCCCTGCAGCTCACATTGAATTACCTCACTGAGACATATCAGCTTGAAAACATATGTGGGGAGGAATCACCACTCTGAAGAGCAGAGATAATGTTTGTGGGCCCCAGAGATAGCAGTGCTCATAATTCATTTCTGATAGAAGGACAAGGTAACAATGCATAATAGTAACATTCTTTTCTCAGTTTAATAAAATTAAGACAACAGGGAGATTTGTTTTAACTCAATGGATAGATAAAAAATAAAATAGTCACATACAACCCAGAAATCATAAGCAAACTGTTCCCAAAATAAAACAAAAGAACATTGAAATTTAATTCATAATGTCATTATTTTGTTTAAATTGTCACAGTTTATATTACATAGTCCCTAGTACATTCTACCCTCGGTTTTCTTTCAAAAACAAAGCTAGGGTGAGCATATACAGGGGGAGGTAATCCCCCTCAGGAACAGTCATAGGGGAGGGGAATAAGGGGAAAAGGGGAGGGAGGGAAGAATGGGAGGACACAGGGATGGGATAACCATTGAGATGTAACAAGAATAAATTAATAATAAAAAATTAAAAAAAAAACAAAAACAAAGCTAAATACATGTAATTAAGTGGCTTACCACCTTCATCATCTAGGGGTAGGTATTTCCTGTAATTTCTTTGCTTGCTTTGAATCAAGAACTAGAAAATAACACTTTTTTTTATTGTTATAAACACTACCCTATTTCAGATCTTCATTACCTCTGGCTTCGAGTTTTATAGCGGCTTAAAAACTGTTTTTCTGAAATTTAGTTTCTTCTAACACTTTCAAACATTGCAGCCAAGTTTTTATTATCTTTAAGAATAGCTCCAATCATTCACTCCTCTCCTCAGAAATCTTCAACTGGAATAATTTCCACTTTCAGATGCCATCAGAGTGGCCAAGAATTGCTAGCTCAGCCTCTCCCAATTTCCCAATGAAATAATTAGAAACCCATCGAAATTTCCAAAATCTTCTCGCAGGCACTTAGAGAGCTGTGAGAGAATTCTGAGAACAGGGTAGATACCAACACAGCTTATCTGGTAAAGAACCCTCGGCAGCCAGTGATGAAGGTAGTTTACGAAAACTGGAGATTCTAGGGAAGCCTTGCTACCAAAGCACTTTAAATAGGGAGAATTAAAGTCGCTAGATATAGGACACAATTCACGGCAGGCTTGCAGGAATAGCCATTAAAAAAAAAAAAGGAGGTTCTGATCAGAAAAATTGCTGAAATACACATATGTAAAGTTTAGCCTGTTTATAAATATCATGGATTCTTATTTTGGAAGCAGAGCTAAATGCACAGGGGCTGGGCAAATGGGGAAGAAAAACAACGCTGAACATAAACTTTATTATCGCCAAAAATTATAAGGACTTTCCAATACCTGGAATTAGACTGAGCCATACTAACATGCATTTGATTGACAAATCAGAAAGGCCCAAGATGCAGAAAAGTGAACCCGTTTCTTGATCTCTGGATTGACATGTCTTTCCTTGGTTCAGAAATGATGCGTGCACCACCTAGCCATCATTCCTCTACTACACAAATGCATTTCAGCTGAGACGGGCTTTAGGGTCATTCCTTCTTATCCACAATCAGGATTCATTTTAAGCTTGTGCTTTCAGGCAAGAACGTGGAGAAAATAGTTGGATAGTAAGAGCTGCTAGAGGAATTGCCCATAAGCTGGCTGGCTGGCAAGAAGCCTATTGGTGGGCAACTGTGCACAAGCTATTGTTAGCTATGCTATCTCCTAGTTGAGCTAAAAGCCTGAAGTGATCTGTCTCTCTTCTGTCTAGCAGATCTATAATAGACAAACGAAGGACTGTCCTGAGAAATGTGTCCATGTGTAACAGCCAACTTCCAGAATTTCTAAGCAAATTCCAAACTTGGTGGCTGGCAAACTCCAACTTAAAGGCCTCTCATTTGGGTGCCAAAAATGAATTCAAGCTAAAAATATTATCTATTGTGCTATAAATTAGAGTCATGAGAGAAGAGAGAATCCCAATTGAAAAAAAATGCCTCCAGGAGATTGGGCTATAGGCAGGCCTGAAAAGCATTTTTTTTAAAACTATTTGTGAATTATGCAGGAGGGTCCAGGCCATTTTGCGTAGAATCATCCCTGGCCTGTTTTTCCTGGGTTCTTTAAGGAAGCAAGCTGAGCAAGCTATGGAGAGCATAGCTAATAAACAGCACACCTGCAGGACTCTGCATGTCTCCCACCTCCAGGTGTCAGCCTTGCTTGAGTTTCTGCCCTGTCTTCCCTCAGTGATGGACTGTTACCTGGAAGTGTAAGATGAAATAAACTTTCTCCACCCCAAGTTGCTTGGGTAATGGTGTTTCATCACAACAACAGTAACCCTAACTAAGACATCTACCTACCTTCATGTCTCTTCAGAATATTATGGAACAGTGGAAATATAGAATAGAGCCCTTCCTTGGCATTCACAGGCAATTGGTGCCAAGGACCTGTACAGATACCAAAATCCAAGAATATACAAGTCAAGTAAAATGGTACACTTTTTGTGTATTTTCTTTGCTGCAACTTTAAAAATCTCTAAAACAATGACAAATGATATGTAAATCATTGTGGCTAATGGCAGAAACCTAACCTAAGGACGTGAAGCCTTGACTGTACCTTAAGAGCATTCAGAAAATTCTGTTTTTATAGGCTGGTTAAAATTGTGAGTATGAGTCATTAAAAACGGAGTCACACAAAAATGTATATGTTAGATTTACAATCCTATCAGTGTTCGCTCTTGTCTGTTATAAGATGAAGAAGAAGGACACACCTGCATTTGAGAGGGTGGAAGTACATACTATATAATCCTATCTCTTTGTAGTATACTGCTGACTTTCAATTTTTCATATACTTTTCCCTCCATATTTTCAAGTTTATGAAATGTAATGATTGTTTAAAATTCATGAACAGAATAAATAGAACAAACAGGCAATTTCTTCTTATGGGTTAATTAAACAAGCTGCTTCTAATTCACATTCCAAGGTCTTCCATATTGTGATTTAATTGTCTTTCTGGTAGTATCTTCATTACTGTCTTACAAACATGCCAAGCTGCAATTCTCACTTTAAAGAATCGGAAGCCACTAACTAAAGTTCCAAATATTCAGTCAGGGGAAAATATATATTGACAACTTTATCTTATTTTCACAGGCAAACAAATTGACACTCAGTATTTAAAAAAAAAAAAAAAAGGCCTCTGTTTATGTATACATGACTTGGCATGCTCATCTCATTAACAAAAGTTTTATTTGCAAGTGTTTCACATTAAAGGAAGAGATCATCTTGGGACCATTTAATGATATCTGGACATCTGATTCTGTACATAATTCCCTTTTTGCTGTTTATTTCTTTTGAATCACACAACCTGTTAACAACGGTCCATGTGTTTATCATCTGCAGTTCTCTTGGCCTTGTGAGTTGGCCTGTTCTCTTTCACCATGTTTGCAAAGCAGTCTCACTTCCAAATACAATGCTTCCCAAAGCTAGAGACAACTGCCCTTCACTTGTCATTTTACAGCTTTCCCTGCACTCTTTTTTTTTTTTCAAGCCATCTTCCTACCATATTACTTTGTAAGAGAAGATATGTGGAAGGCATGGACTAGGTTTCTGTGTATTCTCTCCTTAACACTCTGCTAGTTTCTCCAATCCATAAAATAGGTATTTAACAAGGACTACCCAGAACTTTCAGTAGATATCATTCTTTGGCAATTGACCAGGGAGCACAGAGCAAGCATCTGTGTCACAGATATGGAGCCCTGGGGACCAAGGAGAATGAGAAGAGGGCACTGAAAACATGCTTACACTTTTCAGAGGGTTTTTTTTTTTTTTTCCTGTGTGCGTCCTCTATGGATTTTTTTTTTTTTTTTTTTTTTTTTAACCTTCTTCACAATTTTAACCTCAGGCTTAACCCAAGGTAATGTGAGTGATAGAGATAGAAGCCTGAAATTGCAATCGATCCCTAACACAGTATCTGGAAAATACTCTGTTCACCGCAAGTAATCAGAAAGAATTGCTAAAGCCAAAGCACAGTAAAGCCACTTCCTTTTCTTAGAAATAAAGTAACCAAGAGTTATAATAGGAACAAAAACAGAGCAAAAAAAATATCACTGCCCTTTTCAAGCCCAAGTATATTCTTCTCTTTGATGTAAGAAGAGTTACAGATCGCAGCTTGGGTAAAGCTGTGAGCTATATGCGGGATTCATGTGATACCCATCAGATACATCTACTTGGATATGTGTGTCTACGTATGTATACTTTATAGGTACACAATGTCTGGATGTGTGTTTGTGTATGGACATGTGCATATCTCCATGTGAGAGAGAGAAAGAAAGAGAGAAAGAGGGGGGAGGGAGGGAGGGAGCAAACAAGTGTCTCATTTGATGTTATATCTCTGAAAGAGCTCAGTAATTTGATTTGAGAAGCCAGAGCACTCATCGTGCAGCAGTGTCACCTGTCAGACCTAACTAACCACAACAAAATATGTCGACATCACCACCTCTTATACTCCATTAAGCTTAACATTGACACAATCACATGTATGGCTCAGTTCTGTATTGTAAGTAGTTACTTTTGTAAACAGTGCAAATCCAAGAATCGACTGAACAAGCAATATGGGCAGCCTATTCTAAGAATTCCGTTTTTTAAAAAACTGATTATATTATGCTAAAAGTTATTTATTTATTTATTTATTTATTTATACAACCCTACCACAATTACATTTTCCTTCTCTCATCCCAGTCCCTCTTCCCCACCCCCTTCCACTGATTCCCTCATTCCACCTCTCCTTTATTTCTATTCAGAAAGAGCAGGCCTTCCATGGATATCAACCAGCCATGGCATATCAAGCTGTAGTAATACCAGGCACTTCTCCTTAGAAAGGCTGTATGAGGCAACTCAATAGGAGGAAAGTGTTCTAAAGCGGGCAACAGAGTCGCAGGCAGCTCCTGAGTCTCCTGTTAGGAGTCCCACAGGAAGACCAAGCTACATAACTGTATCATATGCAAAGGTCCTAGGTCAGTCCCAGGCAGGCTTTCTGGTTGGCAGTCCAAACTCAGTGGGACTCCATGAGCCCAGGTTAGTAGATTCTGCGGGTTTTCTTGTGGTGTCCTTGACCCATGTGGTTCTTACGGTCCTTTCTCCCCATTTTCTACAAGATTCTCAAAGCTTTGACTAATGTTTAGTTATGGGTCTCAGCATCTGTTTCCATCAATTGCTGTATGAAGACTCTCTGATGACAATTGGGCCAGGCACAAATCTATCAGTATAGCATACTGTATAGCTCAAAGTAGGAGGTTGGCCCAATAGTCCTGATTATAGCTATAGAGATAATCTTCTTGTTGTCTGTCCTTTCTTTATGGTAATCATTTTATGTTTTTTTTGAGTGTCTCTTCTTGGTGAAATATGGGCAGTGCCTCTAGCACAGTAATCATTTGCATACAAAATCCAGTTAATTTGGGTTATACTTCTTGCCCAAGAACAGAATTACACATGGATTGATTAGGGCTACTTTTAAACACTACTGGCTTATAAATTATGTAATGAAACCAGACATTGTCATGATCAATAGCTCCCAACCCTGCATGCACAGAACCATGGGGACTATAGTCCTATACTCTTCGATAGCAAAGAACCAGAGACAAGAGAGCCCAGAGACCTAGAGTAAAACCAAACACCACTGGTCATATATATATATTGACTTTTAATGATACTCTGCTATACTTATAAATCAGTGCTTTATCCAGTCATCATCAGAGAAGCATGCTCTGGCAGCAGATGGAAGCGCATGCAGCGACACACAGCCAGACATTATACAGAGAGATAATGTGAGGTATTCATCAAATCCCTCCTCTCAGAGCTCAGAGAATCCCAGGTGGAAAGAGTCTATGCATCAGAGAAAATGGAGGACACCAGGAGAACAAGGCCCTCTGGATCAACTAAATAAGGCACACATGAACTTACAGAGATGGAAGCAGCAAGCATATACATCATAGGTATTAGCTTAGTATTTTTATGAGACTCGAGGCATGAGAAAGAGTGAATCTGTGATTCTTGTGCTTGCTCTTGGGACCCTTCTCCTCCTGTTGTATTTCTGTCTTCAACTTTGATATCATAGTTTTTACTTCATCTTATTATGTTTTATTTAGTCATGTTTGGCTATTATCTTTTAGAAGTCTGTTTGTAATAAGAGACAGGGGGCTGGAGAGGTGGCTCAGTGGTTAAGAGCACCCTCCTGTTCTTCCAGAGGTCCTGAGTTCAATTCCCAGCAACCACATCGTGGTTCACAACCATCTATAATGTGATCTGGTGCCCTCTTCTGCAGATAAAGTACTCATATAAAATAAATAAATAAATAAATAAATAAGACAGAAAGGGAGTAATTTTGGGGGAGGGGAGGGACTTGGAGAAGTACTGGCAAGGAGATACTATAACCAGGATATATTATATGGGATAAAACTATTTTCAATAAAAGAAAAATGCAAGAAAACAAACAATTCCCCCAAACAAAACAGCAAAAAGACTTTATTGTATAGTGAGCCCTTTGGGATGCCTGAATGTTATGGAAGCTCAAACTAGCCCCACTTAGCAGTTCGTAGTGGGAGAAATTTTAAGTAGAGAGATGGGAGACATTGATTTCAGGCAGTGAGAAGAGAAAATTTGGACCTTCTGCAGAGGTATAAAGCGTCACCCTAGAAAAGCCAATTCTAAACTGTCCTTGAGTAGGTAATAGGGACTTTTCCTGAAAAAAAAAAAAAAAACAAACAAACAAACTTAAAACACTTTGTTAATTAAGATATTTGTCTCTCCTTTTTTGAAAGTCTTAGCAAATTTTAATATAGTTCTTTTTGATTAATAAGGGATTTAAGTTTTTGAAGTTTTCCAGAAGATTCCTGTCTGTCCGAAATTCTTTCTATTCCGGATTTGGGAAAGGCCACTGCCCAGTGCAGAATAAAGTATTCCTGGGAAGTCCCTCAAGATCAGCTTCTTCTGCTCAGACTTTCAAGGATTTAATAACCAACACTTCAACCCACTGCAAAACACACATCATTTTTTTTTCTTTCTCTCTCTTTAGCAACTACAGTGAAAGGGCATTGGAAAGCTACTGAATGTGCCACTATGTTTAAAATATGATGGCAAAAGACCAGAAAGAGTCACAGGCTGACAAATCAACTGGAAAAACTCCAGGCTGACTGGTGGGGAAAAGGCAGCCCACAAAAACCTAAAAGCAAATCCAAGAACAATGTAAGAAACAACAGCAACTAGGAAGAAGAGCATAAAATGCGTATAGTTAGTACATAATTAGATCCTCACTTCAGTAGCAGCAGCAGCAGCAGCTACAGCAACACAAACAGTTGGGATTCAAAAAACAGGACAATATACTCTGTTTCAGAGGTGAGCATATGGGTACCAAGCCTATAGAGAAACACACAGCAGGATAGAAATATATCCCTCCTTTGTAACTGTCCTTGATCACCACTGTGTTGCTGTTATAAAACTCTGATTCACAGAACGTTTTGAAGTAAAGAAACTGGTTTATTTGGCTTGCATGTTATGTCACTGAGGGAAACAGGGCAAGAACTCAAGAAGGAGCTTGAAGGCAGGGACTGAAGCTGAGCTGATGAAGAAATGCAGCTGTGACTGACCTACTTTCCATGCCTGCACTAGTATCTGAATCAGGACCACTGGTGCAGGTTTGTAGCCACCTGTGGGGATAGTAGGCAAGGCACTTCCTCTTTAATCATTAGTCCAAGAAATGCTCACAGGCATATCAATATGTCCGTCTAATGGAGGCGACTCCTTGGCTGGGATCCCTTCTTCTAAGGATGCTTAGAATTTTTTTTTCCTCAGGTTCACAAAGCTAAGAAAAATAACTACCTTTAAGTGGATGGCTGGAACATATCTCAGGAGAAGGACGGTTACCTAGGATTAGGAGGACCAGGGTTTGATTCTCCAGCTCCAAGGAAAGAAAATACTTTAAGTATAAATTGATTATACTATCCAATCAAAGACAGATTGGCAGAATAGATAAATATGACCCAACAACATGCTTTCTCCAAATAATCCACTTTAAATATGGATGGGAGAAACTAAGAGAAATCAGTGAAAGTAGAAACATGGCCAAAATACATTGCATGCAAAAGTTCTGTTTTGGTTTGGTTTGGTTTTTGTTTTGTTTTGTTTTTTTTTGTTTTGTTTGTTTTGTCAATTTAAAAACCTAACAATGTCTTGGCTGTTCTGATACACAACTGTATTTGCAGCACTCAGGAAGCTGAGGTAGGTGGGTTAGAAGTTCACGGTCACACTCTATACATGAGTACGCAGTCCCAGTTTCAAAACTACAAAGATTTTTGCCCATTAAAAAAAAAAAAATGCGAAGTTGTTTGTGTAGCTGTCCCTTTGGGGATGAAACACTCCCTACTGTGTAGAGTAGGAAGATTAAGGAGACTGATGAAAGTAATAACAAACTAACAAGAGTTAGTACGCTCTGTAAATAGGATTCACCAGGCACATTACTGACGTTATATAAGCTGTAAAAAATTAGTATAAGGTGGTGATTCAGTGCTGCAGGTTTTTTTTTTTTTCACTACTGTTATCCAGTCTGAATTGTGCTTTACGTCATTATCTAAGTCCACTCTTGTACCTACAATTAAGGCATCACTCATGCTCTCATAAATAAGTCTAAGCAACATATTATTTAGCAAAGTTGGGCTAAAATGAAATACTTTTTGGTCTATCAGTGTCCTTTTCATCTAGTGTGAATAAAGGTAGTCTTGTAATTTAAAATACAATGCAAGGAGACACAGATAGAAAATACGGACACACACACACACACACACACACACACACACACACACACACACACAAAGATAAGCCTTAATGACTCAGTGCTGAGGCAGAAGTAACAGAAAGTTCAGATATACCAGTTGGTGAGTGCAAAGCCACAAATTCACAGCCAACACAACAAAAAATGAGTAAGGGATTTTGTTAGCTGAAGGAAAAACACATGGTTGCTGACAATGACCTATACTTCTTGAAAAAATAAAGGATAATGAATTTCTTAGAGAGGCTTATTAATATTCATATGAGAAGGCATTTTGGGGATATTGCATTTCTCTACACATTCAATTTAGGATCCATTCTCCTGAGCATGCTCAGTGTGCAAGCTACCTTTATGTCAACTAGACACAAGGAAGAGTCATTTTGGGAGAGAAAACCTCAAGTGAGAAAATGCCTTCACCAGACTGGCCTGAGAGCAACTCTGTGGGACACTTTCTTGATTTATGATTGATATGTTAGAGTTCCTCTCTTGGTGGGCAGTAACACACCAAGACTGGTGGTAATGAGTAATACCAAAAAAGCCAGCTAAGCAAGATATAAGTAACAAGCCAGTAAGCGTTATTCCCCCATGGTCTCTGCATCAGCTCTTGTTACCAGGTGCCTGCTGTGCCTTCCCTCAGTGACGCACTGTTTTCTGGAAACATAAGATTACATCAACCTTTTTCTCCCCAAGTTGCTTCTGGTTGTGATATTTTTCACAGCTATATAAATCCTAACAGATATTAAGTTAGGATCATACCTCAAGGATAAGTAAGGCATGTCACAAAAGAATAATGCTGTACACCTTGTATATACATATAATAAGGTATAAGATATAAGAAGACATAAGTCTTCTTCTGTGAATAAGACTTAGCAGAACTATTCCCCAAGAGTCCCCATACTTTTGTGGTACTCACATTGGATCTCCTAAGGTGGAAAGGCCAGTGGCAACACTACAAACCGGTCATGTAATCACATGAACAAAGAAAATAGTTTAATCAACAGCCAACAAAAGCTGTCAGTGTTAGAGTCTAGCAACCTAAGTATGGGCTGGCTAAGCAAGGTCAAAAACTGGTGTTTAGAGGCCAGCAGAATGAGTAAAAGGGGAAGTCAAACAGACAAACTGGTGTAGAAACACATTATTACTTCCTTAATTGGAGCAGCATTCTGTGCCCATCTCCTGTTGGGTTGGAGAGCCATGCATGGAGCCTGTGGAACTCCCACTGGCTCCACTTTGATATGATCAGAGAACCAACCAAAACTCTACAGAAATTAATGCAGTCTGAGTACAATTTCTGACAAAAAGCCTCTTGGAAAGCAGCAAGTACCCATAGCCACTGAGTCATCTCTGCAATCCCTAATCTTTATTTCTGATATCCTGTCTAACATATATAAAAGTCTCAAAAATATGTGCCAAATGGAATTGCTAATATGTCACATGAGGATTATAAAATGTGGCTTAAGTAATTCCTGCAGTGACCATCACCCCTCCTCACTAGACATTGCCCGTGCCCTCATCTGGGCCCCTGTTAGATGACCCCTTGTTCTTCACTGTACTTGAGTGTGACTTCTTTGTAACTCAGAAGGTCAAATGTGAATCCAGCAACCCCAGAGAAACAGGTAAAAGCAGAATACGGTTATTTAGGTCAAGCTTTGGATGATAGCAAATCTCACACGTAACCAGCAGAGTCCTGGTCACCTATCAGTAAGGATCTCCTGTAACTGGAAGGCTTTATGTTAAGTCAAGGGAAGAAAAAAGGTGTTCTAATGAGTATAAGTGAAAATAGATTTTTTAAAAATCAAAATGAGATGAATCTCAGCAAAATAATCCAAGAGATTTAAAAATTGAATTAACAAGACAGAGAAGAGACTGGATACATCAATGGCAAAGTCACATTGGAACAAAAGTCTGGCTTTTAAAATAAAAAGGCTGTGGTTGGCAAAAAGGTTCATTTTTCCAGCTAATCTGTTGCATAACATCCAGTAAAATCACCCCGGTGGTAATCAGTGTTGTTCATCTGAAGATAAAATACCATCCTTACATTAAAAGACAGAGAAATAGCACAGGGCAGGGGCACTGCTTCCCCCATATAATAAAATTAATGAAGGATGCTAATAAGACCAACAAATAACAGATAAGAGCCTTGCTCCACCATCAGAAATATATCCTTTCATTAGATGACATTTTGAACACTCAGTTCTACATCTCACTAAGTCTTTGTCTTAGTTAGATTTCTATTGCTGTGAAATGACACTATAATCACCACAAACTTTTATAAAATAAATATTTAATTAGGGCTGGCTTAAAGTTCATAGGTTTAGTCCATTATCATCATGGTGGGAATCATGGCAGCATCCAGGCAGACATGGTGCCATAAAGGAGTTCTACATCAGCAGCACTACTCAGCAGGAAGAGAACTGGATGGAGCTTCTGAGACCTCTAACCCCACCCTCACAGTGACTCACTTCTTCCACACTTCCTTTTCCTAACAGTGCAACTTCCTATGAGCAATGGATTCAAACTCATGAGTCTATGGGGGCCATTCCTATTCAAACCACCACAGTCTTCGTCAAACATATCTCCTTGGAGCTCTGTGGGCTCTGTGGAAGAGAAGGCAGAAATATTTTAGGAGCCAGAGGAGATGGATGACTCTAAGGAAACAGTGTACTACAAACAAAAGAGTAATGATGCACATATGAACTCACAGAGACTATGGCCTCATCCACAAGGCCTAAAGGGGTTCAAGCCGACTGGGGTCCCAGTGATGAAAGGGAAAACAGACAGGGACTCATACACCTAATGTAGAACTTGTCTGCAATTGATCCTCACTTGCAAATAAGATAGTTGTATTTTCCACTGTAGTCTCAATGGCATGTTAAACACACTTCAGGGTAGGCCAGAGTCCAGCAACAGATGACCAACACAAACTCAATGGTATTTTTGGAGAATGTCTCATATTGCTTTTTTGGACATTTTCTGTCTTATTTAATTTTTCATTGTATATTATAGTTTCCAATTTTGTTTCTGTGGGGGATTTCTTTCAGTATCCATGTGTGAGTTTTTATTTATTTTTAAATGTCTTTTCCTGGGGGAGGGGAAGAGAGAGAGAGAGAGAGAGAGAGAGAGAGAGAGAGAGAGAGAGAGAGAGAGAGAGAGAGAGAGAGAGAGAGAGAAATTCAGTAAGTGAGAAGGTAGAAAGGATTTGGAAGAAGTCTAATCAGAGTATATTGTTTTAAAACTTGATTTCAATAGAACAAAACTAAAGTTTGAAAACTTTACTAATATCATGTTTTTTACGAAGTTCTCTGAAATCTGTTGATCAAGTTTTTGTTTGTTTGTCTGTTTTGTTTTTGCTTGTTTGTTTGTTTGTTTTGTTTAATATATTTAGACCTTGTCCTGCTACACAGACTCAGAACAGGAGAGGACTTCCTATTCTCTGTGTTCTCATAGTCTCTGTGCTGGCTTACGAAGGTTCTCATATGTGAAAACATATAATACCACAGAGTTATTTTCAAATAAAAATAACAATTCTGAGACGTTTTAATTTGGAAATTCACAGAAGAATGGTCTTAAAATGGGCAGTATTTATTCAGACGCCAGAAAAATCTATGTTTATGCTATAATAATGTAAAAACATCTCCCATACTGCCAAACAAAGATTTGTGATTTAAAACCTCTGAATTACAAGGTTCTTATTTTTGGGGGCAGTACTAGTATATTGTTTGATCACAGTTATTAGTTTATTACTACTCCTTGCATGATTTCTAATAATACAAATGACATGCTAGCTCTAACTGAATAAGTTATTAGACCAAATGAAAATTTACACACGTCCATAATGAATTTTTAAAATGTCACCAATACATCCTATGAGTTGCTGTTATTTAATATCTATAAATATGACTTTAGGTGTAAAATTTAAAATTCTTATTTGGTTCCTGAATTTTAAACACAAAACAGCATCAAAAATGAAAAAAATTGTAAAAAAAAAAAAAGGCAAAAAAAACCCCAAAAGCATAGTTTATGTACTGTGGGAGATGGGGGCTGTCTTGTGGCAGTTTTTACTTCCTTGGAATTCTGTGAACTGGGCAGTGCATACTCCAAGATAGTCAGGCTGTCCGCCATGTGTTGGGTTTTGCTTTGCTTTATTTTGTTTGCAGTGGAGACCATAGGGTCTGCCTCTGTCCAGAACACAGTAAAATGCTCACTACTACCAAATGAAGCAATGGATTGCTCTGGCTTAAAGCACACCTGCAGCTAACATTGTGCTTTCTGATTAATTTGAGGTAAATCATTACAATTCCTACCTGGTCCTCATCTTGGAGTATTAGAAATCTGTTAAATTGTGGGAGAGATAACCTGCTTGCAAAATTGTTTCATAAATACAGTATAAACTTATTTAGCTTGTTTTATAGCATTATTTTATTAAAAAAAAAACCGTTGAACTCTCATTTCTATTTGAGTAATCCAGCATTTTAAAAACTTGTTTTAAACCCATAGGGTGTCTTTTACAGCACATCCAATAACACTATTTGGAAACGAGTATTCTGGCCTGTTAATGAATTATAAAAAGCACTTTTATATAATTGTTTTTACAAAAGTGCATTATTTGAAATATTATGTTTAGCTAAGTACTGTGAATACCAAGGATGAAAAACATTAAGCACATGAAATTGAGTAAATACAGCCAGTAGGAAGCAGAAAAGGCTTCTACATTCTTTCTTTAATATGTAAACATACATACCTTCAGAATTTAAAATAATGAGTAAACAATATTCTATCTTCTACCATGTAGTTTGAAGTGTGATGTTATTGGAACTCAGAACAATCAAAATAATTTTTGTTATAGTTTAGAACCTTAGATAGATAGTTTTATAGAATTTATGTTATGTAAGTGGGATTGTGGTAGTCAGTGGTATATCTTACAAAATATGATATACTGGATGTTCATGAAAATTCATCAGTAGTTGGAAAGAAGGTGAAAGTGCAAGCTCGAAAACACTGTGTCACAAGTGTTTTAAGCCACCACTACCGGCAAATCTACAAGTAGAACAATATGATAGGCAGATTTGGGCCCAGGGGTCCCGCTCAAACTAAGGCACCAGCCAAGGACAATACAGGAGGTAAACTTTAAACCCCTTCCCAGATCTAGCCAATGGTCAGAATATTCTCCACAGTTGAGTGGAGAGTGTGATACGACTTTCTCACATACTCTGGTGCCTCACATTTGACCATGTCCCCTGGAGGGGGAGACCTGGTGGCACTCAGAGGAAGGACAGCAAGTAGCCAAGAAGAGACTTGATACCCTATGAGAATATATAGGGGGACGTAATCCCCCTCAGGAACAGTCATAGGGGAGGGGAATAATGGGAAAATGGGGGGGGGAGGAATGGGAGGATACAAGGGATGGGATAAACATTGAGATGTAACAAGAATAAATTAATAAAAAAAAAAAAAAAAAAAAAAAAACAAAAAAAAAAAAACAAGTGTTTTAAGCTCATGAAGGGAGAAGGGAGTCTGTGATTGGTTATTAAGATGGATGGCATAAGAAGCACAAGAAAGAGCTGTTTAGAAAAGTTATGGGAAGCCATGGTGGACAACTCGCATCTAAGCTGAAGCTAGATCTTGTCCAAACATCAGGGCACGTCTCCACTTAGGCCATGTACACACAAAGAACTCTCTCACATATAGAGTTATTTTCCAAGGTTTAGTATATTGGGTCAGTTTCCCATACACTTATGACATGTTCTTTTGGTTTGGGTGTGCCACATTAGAAAACCAATCTACTTTTATGTTTTTATAAGATATTTATGAGGTCTCTTCTCAATTCCAGATCTACTACTAGCTTAGAGGATAAAAAGAGGGGCAAACAGCATGAATCTTCAGCCATGTAGCTGGACAGCAAATGTCACAATAGAGCAAAGACTTAAATAATGCATGTGTATGGAGAAGTGTGTGATGGCCTGACAGGAGTAAATGTCTTCCTGAAAATGATGGCATGAAAAGTCCCAAGAAATTATTAGGGGTTTTCTGAGCAGATCTGAAAGAAGTACTTTGGTCTGTCCTACATATTTTACTTTTCCTGGGAATGCAGGAAAAGATCCAAATATAACAATGGATTGATATAAACCTAGTAAAGTAAGAAAGACTTTTCGTGGCCTCTTTTCAAGGGAGTTTACAAATCTACATTCAAACTACACTATAATTAAAAGTATTTCCTTATAAATTTAGTAAAATTCTCCTAAATCTCAGAATTTCAGATTATATCATTAATAATTTTATTTTATTTAAGAAAAGAAATGCTAGCACCAAGGATATGAGTTATTTCTTATGGTGAAAAGTATAGACCACATTTCATGAATATAGAAAAAGTGAACTGTATAAATGTTGAGTTCTAGAAAACTGTCTGGTAGAGTATATCTATGTTTTTTGTAGGGTCTAAATTCTCTAAATAGAACAAAATTAAATAAAGTGTGAAAGAAAATGTTTGAAAGCTAAATAAAGTCAATTCATACATTTTATTCATTAAGAGCTACTAAATATGAGACAAATAAACAAATTATAGACACTTGTCTTTTGCTATTGTATACACAAATAAAATTAAAAGGGTTTGGTGTATACATGGAAGATTTTTATCTTTATAGTTGTTCTAGGATGGCTAAACAGTTATATATCACTGTTATGTTTCAAAATGGAAGTCATTTAGGGGTGAAGAAATCATTCAGTTGGTAAACATACTACACCACCATGAGGCTTGTATTTTGAATCTCCAGACCCATGTAAATGCCAGATTTGCTTGCATGAACCTGTACTTTGAATGTCGTATGGAGAAGAGAGATGGATGTAAGACAGTCCCCTGGAAGCTTACAGGCCCACTGGTCAGTTACACATAGCACAGCAGGACCCAACACAGAAACACTGTCTTAAACCATGAAGAACAAAGCCAACATTGAAGATGTCCTTTGGACTCCATAGTTGCCTCATGGAACACACAAGTGGGCAAACATGAATACACACATATGTGCAAACCCACACATGTCATACAAATCATATACATATATATTAATAGAAAAAATTTAGAGGAATAAGTTAATCATAGGCTCAAAAGTTTCATGTGTTCCCTTTAAATGACTTGGATCTTCTGTTATTTATTATTTATGTATTAATTTATCATTATTTATTTTTATTATTTATTACACATATTTTGGATGACAGAAAATGACACATACTTATGAGTTGATATATTTTTTGTGACATCTGTATATTTTGTTGAATAATCACAGTAACATTTCTAGGACCATTAATATTTTTCATTTTCCATGGTGAGTATATTGCACATCTACCTGTTTTGAGATAAGCACTACATTACTGTTTATACTCTACAAGAAAAAAGTAGAAATAATTGTATACAATGATCACCTCTTCCCGGTCCCTCTTCATGCATGCATTGACCACCACTACTTTCCCTTTTTCCTTATCATCACAAGTCGACTATCAGACTCTGAACTCAGCTGTTTGGATACCTGATCTGTATTACCTGGCATGTTCTTCTCCAGGTCCATTTTTCCCAATGTTCAAGCAAATAGGGCAATTTCAGAGATCTCCTTTATTTGAAAATATTATAGGTATGTCATTTAAAACACTTTTCTTTAGTTGTTTCTATTACCTGCTTACTTCCAATCACAGTGTAGCATGCTAATCACTGGAAATTTTCCACCTCAAAACTGACACTTTTACTTTTTGCCAACATCTTCTGATGTTTCTCAGAAATCAATATTCTATCCTTCATTCTATTGAATTTGAATATTCTAGACATCTTATATAAATGAAATAATGTGATATATGTCTTTCTGTTAATGGCTTATTTCACTTACCAATGTATCCTGAAGATTTAAATACATTATATCTTAAAGTAATTTATTATATAGACAGTATAATATATCTTTGCAATCTTCCTGGGGTCCAGCCCCAGGTGAGGGTAGGGCTCGAATGCAAGAGTGACAAGGGAAGAATCAGATGGGGACATCATTTAGTTTCAATTCATGAGAGACAGGGCAGAGAGAAAGCACAACTCAGTATTGTGGGACTCTGCTGGATAAGGTTGAAGTCTGACATCCCTGCAAAGCCATTTGGTACTCAGTCTTTGATGATGGATTCCCTTTTCTCAGTGGAGTCCTCACTCCACCTGATCTGGCTAACTCAGATCTTGAAAGGAGTGTCACGTAGCCCTCAGAAGATTATCCAATGCTTCCTTTTAAAATATATATATTTTATTAATTTATTCATATTACATCTCAATTGTTATCCCATCCCTTGTATCCTCCCATTCTTCCCTCTCTCCCATTTTCCCCCCTACTCCCCTCCCCTATGACTGTTACTGAGGGGGACCTCCTCCCTCTGTATATGCTCATAGGATATCAAGTCTCTTCTTGGTAGCCTGCTATCCTTCCTCTGCGTGCCACCGGGCCTCCCCCTCAAGGAGACGTGGTCAAATATGGGGCACCAGAGTTCATGTGAAAGTCAGTCCCCACTATCCACTCAACTGTGGAGAATGTCCTGTCCATTGGCTAGATCTGAGTAAGGGTTCGAAATTTACTGCACATATTGTCCTTGGCTGGTGCCATAGTTTCAGCAGGACTCCCGGGCCCAGATCCGCTCATCATAATGTTATTCTTGTAAGTTTTTAGGACCCTCTGGAACCTTCTATTTCTCCATTCTTCCATGCTTCTCTCAAATATATAAAGAACTCAAGAAATTAAACACCACCTAACCAAATAACCCAATTGAGAAATGGAGAAATGGGGCTCAGAACTAAACAGAGAATTCTCAACAGAGGAATATCGAATGGCTGAGAAACACTTAAAGAAATGCTCAAGGTCTTTAGTCATCAGGGAAATGAAAATCAAAATAACTCTGAGATTCCATCTTACACCCATCAGAATGGATAAGATCAAAAATTCAAGTGACACCACATGCTGGCGAGGATGTGGAGAAAGAGGAACACTCCTTCATTGCTGGTGGGAATGCAAACTAGTACAGCCACTTTGGAAATCTATCTGGCACTATCTCAGAAAACTGGGAATACGGCTTCCTCAAGACCCAGCTATTCCACTCCTTGGAATATACACAGCAGATGCTCCAGCACACAACAGGGACATATGCTCAACCATGTTCATAGCGGCCTTATTCATAATAGCCAGAACATGGAAACAGCCTAAGTGTCCCTCAGTAGAAGAATGGATAAAGAAACTGTGGTACATATACACTATGGAATACTACTCAGCTACTAAAAACAAGTAATTCCCGAAATATTGTGGACAGACGGATTGAACTAGAAATGATCATAATGAGTGAGTTAACCCAGAAGCAGAAAGAGTCAAATGGTATATACTCACTTATATCTGGACACTAGCCCATTGGGCCTGTCCCATGAAAGTCTTCACTTACCAGCAAAGTGGGGCAGAGGGGAGGATATCCAACTCTTTCTTAATAAGGAACTTATTCAGCAGGCACAGGGACTCTTGGAAGTGCCTCACCCTATCCTGAGGAGATTCTAGCATCCAGCATTGATCTTTAATCTTACTAAATTATTCCCTCACCCATAGGATAATTAAGTACTGTTTTCTCTATCTTGTGATAGGTCCCCATGTTGTTGCATGTAAATGAGGTACTGTACCACTGCATGTAGATCAAGTAGCCTGGAATCTCTCAAAAATCCTTCCCACTGCCCAAGCTTTATAAAGACTGGCTGGCTGTCCTGCTTGCTTGTCTTGCTAGCTCTCTCCTGCTTGCCATCCCCCCACCCTGACCCTCTGAGACTCAATTTATTGGGGGTCAGGGTGGGTGTGAAGGTGGGGAGCTACTGGACACCTGGTCATTAGACAGCAATCTGATCTCTGAACTGCCTTTGAAGCTGCTGGGGGGGCCTGCTTCGTCATGGCCAGTGGACCGGTGCAGACCCCAGGTGAAGCACTTCCAGGCTGCATCTCACTAGACCTGCCTGCCAGTGGGTTTCAGACACCTGCCTGCTTCTTCTGCTGTGCTTAGCAGAGCAGCTCAAACAAGGAACTCCAACAGTTTTGGTATCATGAGAGGCTTGTGGAGCTCCTGAGTCTCTACTGCCTTTTGATACCAGGAATCTCATTCTAAAAGAGCTAAACTGTAACACTCCATGGAAAACTCATTTTCCACCTCCCCTGGTGAGACCAGGAACATGGCCTAGTGCCTAGGCCACAGGCCTTACCCTGAGCAAGAAACAGGATCATGGGACTTTTGATCTTAAGGCCCTTCCATTCTCAGCCAAAGGCAAGCAGAGTCTGGACCAGTCTGTGATACTTGACCTACTTTGATAACCTGTGTCTCTTAGAGGCTTTATTTATACGCAAAATAATTTCCTTAGAAATTTTAATCATTGATTACATAGCTTTTTTGAGTATATCTTTTCTAAAGTCTTTTTTTTATTACATAAGTATATTGAAATAAAAAGAAAGAAAGAAAAAAAGAAAGAAAGAAAAAAGAAAGAAAACAAACATCAAATTTCGTAAGAACTAAAAACTAACATTATGATAAAATTATTTTCTTTCAACTCAGTTTCTTCTTCCTTAAGATTGGTGTGAAAAGACTTGCAGTTACAGAACTGCTAGATAGGGTGATATTGATTCAGTTTGGGACAGAATTAATAGAAAAATCAAAAGTTATTTCCTGCTACTTGTTACATCAAACTTATCTTTCTACAGAAGTCCAATCTCTCTGACCCTTGTTTAATTCTTTCTTTTCTTCCTCCATTTTTCTTTTCTGCTTGACATAAGAGCACCATCCTTTTCTTTTGGTTCTTAAAGAGTGTGCAGCCACTTGCTTAAGCAAAGGCAATCTACTCTTCACTTTCCTACATTATCAGAAAAGTCCTGGTTTGGCAAGTCTGT
This sequence comes from Acomys russatus, assembly GCF_903995435.1. Taxonomy (NCBI): domain Eukaryota; kingdom Metazoa; phylum Chordata; class Mammalia; order Rodentia; family Muridae; genus Acomys; species Acomys russatus. Next base: position 26,938,523 of record NC_067162.1, read on the forward strand.
TCAGGGAGGCAGGCAAATCACTGAGCCAAACTGTTTTCCCCTGTGTCTTGGCCATAAACCCCTGTTTCAACCCAATTCCTGTTTTTATTACAATTCTGTAAAGAATAAAAGAACATCAGGATTCCTCAAATTCCTTACTTTGTCTTTAGGAAGCTACCAAGATTTTCATTAATTGTATGATCAAAATTTCTTTCTGCCAATACCAGTTCCTTGTTTCTGAAGCTAGACCTGAAAACCCAGTGACTAAGTTATAGCTTGTCAGCTACTAAATTTTCCCTAAGATTTTTCCCTTTAATAATTTTTCAAATCCTCTGTCTCAGGCTTACCAATATCACTTAATAATCTAAGAATATATCTAAATGATAAGTGCTATGAAAGAATCAATTTTCCATACAGGTGTTTTCCCCAGAGAACTTCTACTGGCCTCATCCTTGTTAACACCAGATTTTGTCATCCCAGCTCTAGATTTTGGAGAAAGACCTTTAACGGTAGAAATATAAGTACAACCAAAGTTGTGTAGTTGAATTTCTGCCAAGGGCAGTGAAGGGACAGTTCAGGTTATTCAGGCACTGGAAGTTTGTCAAGCAGCACGTGGAGGACACTTGGCCTCACTAGGAAGCTCATCAGTATATGGAGGTTAGTTTGTTTCCATATCTTCAATAATTTAGATAAAGCTGAAATAAACATGGCAACCCCAGAAAGGCAAACAAACTAACAACAGGTATATACAAAATTACTCAGTATTAGTGAACTTTAGGGGAATAAAATTTATAATTTTGATACGGTAGTAAATGTTAAAGGAGAAATTATAAAAAATATGAATGTAAGAAATAATATTTTAAATGTCCATGAGGAAAGGTTGGGGCATTTGTATGCTGTCAATAAGAAATACAAAATGTTTGCCCTCTATGGAAGACATAATGAGGTCTCTCAACAACGATCTAGGTTTCTTATGACATCTACTCAAAATTATTCAAACTAGGGCCTCAAGAAAAATAGATGGCGGTTATTTTGAAATACCTTATTATTAGAATGATTTTTTTTTCTTAAGCATTCTTCATGGTATGGAGGAGTCAAAAACTGATTCTCCTGTGTCTATTTTCCCAGTTTTCCTGTTTTTGTAAGACATCTTATGCTATAGATGGTAGGAAGCAGAAAGTTAGGGGTATAGGAAACTGAAATTAAGGACAAAAACCAGATCTAACTTCTCTCTCAAGTTTATGCCTTTGGGGTAGTACATATGTTATGTTTTTAACTAGAATTGACATTATATATCAGATGAGTTAAGTGTGGAGAGTTACTTGTTAACTTATTAAACAAAGACAATAAATAAATAAGATTATTCACATTAAATGAAGTGTGCCCCCTCTTCTGTCACGTAGCCTGCGTTCATACATTTTCCTGTTGGGACCTTTGTTTCCACCTTTCTCTTAAATCTCCTTTAATACAAAGCAGAATTTTCATATTTTACACGAAAAACTAACAAATCATTTCAGGGCAGGATTTCCCACAGCTAGTTCTGTCAAACTGGAAGTTTTGTTTTGTTTTGTTTCTTTCTAAAATCTCTAAGGTTCAACAGACTTATTACAGCTGTCAAAATGATATTAGACAAATCATGCCTAATGTAAATAAGTGGTCTCTCACCTTTGAAATTCTAACACTCTGCAGAACTCAAAGTGCTAAAAATTCACAGAAGAAAATGATGCCCTGAAACAAGGATGATACGAATAAATATAAATATAAGAACATATTAGATGTGGAATCCTTTTTCTCATGATTATATAGTGGACATTAGAATTATATCTACAAATCCCCAAAATGCAATGTCACTAGGAATCCCAGTTTTATGTGCTTTCTAATTTTCCCTGTACCCTTAAGTCATGAAGACTGTACGGAGAATTACCAGGATCCACCTGATGGCTCTATAATCATTAGAAATTCCAAATAAAAAACATTTAAAAACTCAGGAATTTCTGAAATCACATTAGTATTTTCATCGCATTTCAAATTATATTTTACAATAACATAATAAATAGGTACAAGACACTGAATCCTTTTGTGACAAGATTTATTTACTATTTCAGATTAGTTTTGTCACTGATAATATGAAATAGGACCATGTTCATTGTTATAAACAAAGTGTTGCCAGAAGATTGTATATTTAAATAGCATGTAAAATTAACAGTTCTTTACATGTATTTAATGACCAAAAAGTTTCAAAAAGAACATTACTATAGTAAATACAGAGTACATTGAAAATAATATTATAAAATAGGTATGTAATATGTTGATGTTATCATTAATAAAAATTAAAATTGAGAGGGCACAAAGGTAAAAATTTCAATTCTATTATCTAAATATGTTTCTCAGTGGGTTTTCTGGACAGAGAATAATGTCTGCAAAACTGACTAATTTTGAAGAGTCATGGTTATGTTTACTGAGTGGTATGCTGTGATATATAAGAAATATATGTTGGTCTAGGGTTTTAATTTTCAATTTTTGTTTTTCTTGATGTTTGACCTTTAGCTAATCTATTTTGCTTTCCTTGTTCAACTTTATTTTCCATTGAATTTATAAAGGAGCTTAAATTAAACGTTTTAATATCATTAGCAGAAAAATACAAACATTTTCTCATATCAGACACACTTATTATTTATTTTTCAAGGAGTTTTCTAAGGAGTTGGCTTATGACCTTTGACAATAACAATTGATCATTACATATATATATATATGTATGTATATAAAGTTTTTATTAAGGTGCTGGGGAGAACACTTAGTGGAAAAATACACGCACAAGTATGAAGGACAGACTTCAATAAACTGCAAGCACACAAATGATTGATGGGTGTGGTGGTCCGTCTTGTTTTAGAACTCAAGAGGGAGAGATAGGACTTTCTGAAAGGAAGTGGCACACAGACTAGCCAAATTGTCAACTTCTCAATTCAAATGAGAAATCTACCTTCAGTGAATAATGAGCAGAAGGAATACAATGTCAGTTACTGGCACACGTATATTTACATCCTTCTTGTATGTGAACACACATGCATGTGTAACACACACATACACACAAATGGGGATTCTAAAACTCAGAGGGATGTGGACAGATATGCTGCAGACTTTAAGAGATGACAGATACCAGCTATGACTACTGTATCTAACAATATTTTCAAATACCATAGATGGGGAAAATAAGATATTCCAAGATAAAGTCGAATTTAAACAATATATATCTACAAATCCAACCCTACAGAAATACTAGAAGGAAAACTCCAACCCAAGGAGGTTAGCAACACCCATGAAAACACAGGAAGTGAATAATCTCACACCAGCAAAATTAAATGAAGGGACACACATATATACACACACCCAACCACCACCGCCATCAAACAAAATACCAGGAATCAACAAACATTGGTCACTGATGTCTCTCAGTGTCAATGGTCTCAATTCACCAGTAAAAAAAACCCCGAGACTGAGAGAATGGTGTGAAAACAGGGCCCATCCTTCTGCTGAATCCAAGAAATGCACCTCACTATCAAGGATAAAGATTGCTGGGGGAGACTTGGTGGCACTCAGAGGAAGGATAGCAGGTTACCAAGAAGAGAGAATATACAGGGGGAGGAAATCCTCCTCAGGAACAGTCATAGGGGAGGGGAATAAGGGGAAAATGGGAGGGAGGGAAGAATGGGAGGGTACAAGGGATGGGATAATCATTGAGATGTAACAAGAATAAATTAATAAAAATTTTAAAAAAAGATTGCTTCAGGGTAACATGCTTGAAAAGTTATTCCTAGCTAATGGACTTATGAAGCAAGATGATAGAGCCATTTTAATTTCTAAGAAAATAGATTTCAACAAAAATTAATCAAAAGAGATAGGAAAAGACACTATATATTCATTAAAGGAAAAAAAAATCAACCAAGGTGACGTTTCAATTCTTCACATGTATGACCCTTAACACCCTACTTTTACTGACAGGTCGTGCAAAAACAAGAAAACACTGGCGCTAGCACGCATTACAAACTAAGCAGTCCTAGCAACTATCTATAGAACATTTCACCTGCAAAAGAAAAAGAACATAACTGATTTCTGAACCCGTGGAACTTTCTCCAAAATTGACTACATACTCAGACACAAAGTAAGCCTCAACAGATACAAGAACACTGAAATACCTCTCTGCATCCTTTCAGACAATTGTGGTACTGTTATAACCTCATGCTGCACTTTTGACAATCCGTCTGATTTTCTTTAACCTTCTTTCCATGCATAGCTTTGGCCTCCTGCTTTCCGTAGCCTCCCACTCCATCTAGGGGTTGTGCAGGAGTTAAAACCTAAAGTACATGGTGCAGGGCAAGGATGTACTGGCCTCTAGCCCAGTCTGCTCTTCTTTTTACCTCCTACTCAGTCACCAGGTCTGAACCTTTGCGGTACCCTTTACTGGTGCTTCTTGCTTCCCAATTGCTTCAGTCTCTACCTGTAACCTCTCCGGTTGCATCTTACAGACCTTCCTATCCATTTGCAACTTTTCCAGTTGTTCAGACATTCTCCTAAATTTTTTGAGATTTTTAAAAAATATCTGCTTTAAAATTTTTATTTATTATTCACTTTACATCCTGATTGCAGTGACCTCCCACTGTCCCCTGCTTGCACACCCCCTCCCTCCGTTGTACACTCTGCTTCTCCTCAGAGAAAGGGAGGAGTGCTCTTTGAGTACCAGCCCACCCTGGCGCATTAAGTCACTGCAGAACTAGGCAGAACTTCTTCTACTGTGGCCAGACAAGGCAGCCTGCTAGAGGAATGGTACCCAAAGGCAGGAGTCAGAGTCAGAGAGGGATGCCACTCTAGTGTCTGTGGTATCCACACGAAGAACAAGCTGCACATCTGCTGCCTATGTGCAGGGTCTCTATGCATGCTTTTTTGTTGGTGGTTCTGCCTCCGTGAGCCCCCCATGGGCCCAGGTTAGTTAACTCTGTAGGTTTTCTTATGGAGCCCCTGACCTCTCTGGCTCCCTCAGTCGTCCCCTAACTCTTCCATAAGACTCCCCAAGCTCTGTCTAGTGTTTGCCTCTGGGTCTCTGTATCTGCTTTCATCAGCTGCTGGGTTTAGCCTCTCAAAGGAATTATGCTAGGTTCCTGCCTATAACTATAGCAGAGTAATATTAATAGTGTCAGGGACTGGTTCTCTCTGATGGTATGGATCTCAAGTAGGGCCAGTCTTTGGTTGGCCATTCCATCAACCTTTGTTTTTTTTTTGTCCCTGCACATCTTGTAGGCAGGAAAAATTTATTACCCTACACAAAACTCAAACCCAAGTGTATCAAAGGCCTCAAGATAAAACCAGATACACTAAATTTAATAGAAAAGAAAGCATGGAGTAGCCTTGAACACCTTGGAACAGGAGACAGCTTCCTGAACAGACCACTAACAGCTCAGGCACTAAGATCAGCAATTAATAAATGGGACCTATGACAGGCGGAGTCCTCTTCCCCACCGTCTGAGGGGAATAGGGCAGAAGAGGGAGAGATGGTGGTAACAGGAAGATAAGAGTAAAGGGATTACAACAGGGATCTAATATGAATAAATTATAATTTAAAAAGCAGCCCATGAAATATGAAAGCTAATAGCAATTAATATCAAATAAGTTTTAATAAAAAAAAGAAAAAATACCAAAATAAATAAATAAATAAATAAATAAATAGGACCTCATGAAACTGAAAAGCTTCTATAAGGCAAAGGACACTGTCAATATGACAAAACAGCCACCAACAGAATAGAAAAAGATCACTCTACATCTGACAGAGGGCTAATATCCAAAATATATAAAGAACTCAAGAAATTAGACACCAACAAACCCAATAACCCAATTAAAAATGAGATACAGAGCTAAACTGACAGTTCTCAACGGCTGAACCTTAACTGGCTGAAAAACACATAAAGAAATGTTCAATGTCCCTAGTTATCAGGGAAATGTAAATCAAAAGAACTCTGAGATTTCATTTTACACTATGATAAAATGCTCAAGTGACAGCACATGCTGGCAAGATTGTGGAGAAAGGGGAACATTCTTCCATTACTGGTGGGAGTGCCAACTTATACAACCACTATGATTTAAAATTTTTAGTTTGAAAGAAAAAACAAGCATTTAAAATACATTTGGTGAATTTATAGTTAACGTAAAGCAACATTATTCACATATTTACTATACAAATCTTTTAGATAATCAATTTACATAGAAGAGAATTTTTAATGTATCTCATACTTCAGAAATGTTATATGTCCCATTATTTTAGAAGCATTTTCTCATTGCCCAGGAAAGCACTTTGAGAACAAATTACTTCTAGTCAACTAACATGTAAGAAATAAAAACATAAGATGGATACAAATTTGGTGACCCTCAGCCTCCATCAAGGAAAAACTGGTGATTTACCGTTTTTTAGTTCATTCTATCTCTTTCAAGTTTTCAGTCTCCCATTCGTGCCACCAGCTAGGCACCTTGTCTTTAACACATAAGCCAATGGGAGATGCTTCAGATGAGATTACTCTACTTATTTCTGAGGAATATTTACCCATATCTCAGCCAGAGGATATTCAAGTCTGTCACTGATTGGAAGCTTGTTTTCCATCTTATACATCCATCCACTCCTGGTACCTCTTTCGGCACTACTTGTAAACAAAAATCTGGGAATTGCTTGAATCCTTGACATTTACCAAAAAAAAAAAAAAAAAAAAAAAAAAAAAAAAAAAAAATGCAAATAAAGAGTGACTATGAGCCTTGTCCAAAGCCACACCCTCATGCACAGGCCTTCACAATGGCTAACAATGTTTCATTCTCTGATACAGTAGCCAACAGACTCACAAATGTTTTCATGTTGCTTCCTTAATTGACATCATACCTGCTGCAGATTCTCTTTGGGTATTTCTTATATATATATATTTTTTTTTTTCTGCAGATAGCTTATATTTCTATACTTAAAAGCAAAGATCACCTTCTAAAATAAAAAATAACGCTGTATATAATTGTATGTGATTGAAAAACATAGTAGTAATCTGCTGTGTGTTTGTAGGTGGCTGGAGGGGTGCATAGTGGCAACTGAAGTGACTGATGTTTCCACATTATCATTTGGCCAACAGTTTCAAGTTCAGCTCCTTTCTTCTCCAACCACCACTAAAGACTGCAATCAATTTCCATGTTGCGTTTACCCTTTGAACTTTTAAGGACATGACAAGCCTTTGTGAAAACAGGCGTAGCTGTAAGTCCCGAAGCAGGAGCTAGGCAAAGGGGCAAACCTAAAGAATTTGTAGCATTTAATCAAGCGATGGCTTATTTTAGTGCATTAACTTTTAAAGAGCAAATTTGCATCAAGAAATCCCATTTGTACTTAATTGGGGCATGGAGCTCCTTGGAGCTCTTGACAGCTGTTGGTCACTTGGCCTCTATCTGAGCATAAGCTCTGAGCTTTGCTTTTTCTGGTACAAGTCAGATTGACAGTGTGTCTCCAGTAAAGCCGTGACCTGCCTCCAGCTAGGTGATAAATAATTAAGATGTTGAGAGAGATACAGAGACACTCGCTTCACCTGATTCTGTCAAATGCCAGTGGGCTTTCAGATCCTAAGACTCTGAGAGAATGTTCTTTTCTGATGACTTAGATCTTAGAGAGGATCAGTAGGAAGGAGAGCAATTACACCCATTTGTAACTTAATGACACAACAGAATGTGCAAGTAAGTGGATGTGAATATATGTGGGTTATTAAAGCTAGGTTATAGATCTGAAGAAAGCAATAACCAAACTTTTAAACATTTATGGCAATATTTAATAAGCTAATATTAAACAGACTTTTGAGGAGTTTCAAGTAATGTCAATGAATAAATAGAATTAATCAAAAAGAAACAGCAGCCCCAAAGAGTATCAGCCCGATCAATCTTTTTCTCATTTTGTAATAATGTATTTGTGTTATTCCTTGAGACACTGTGAACATATGTGTTGATTTCTGCTTGATGTATTGGAACTTGTTACTGAAGGGCTCTTTCTAAATATCCTTTAAAATATTTATATGAGTTACAGACTTAAAATATTGTTTATAAATTGACTTTCAGTTTCATTTCTTTGTTTTCTGTACCTAATTTCTAATTGAGAGTTTAACTGTGTTTCTGTCAGTGGATGAGACAAAAGGTCTCAGGGTTTTGCAGTCCCCATCTGTGCCAAATGCTGACATTTGGAGCATAATACTGTGTTTCTTTTTCCTTTTCCTTTTCTTTGTTTTTCTCTGTTTTCTTTTTCTTTTCCTTTTCTTTCTTGTTCTTTAAGAAAAGATTCACTATGTAAAATAGACAAACATGACCTTATCTAAATATTCTTCCCTGGCTTCAGATTCCCAGAGGTCTACTTGTCTTAGGCTCCCAAGTGCCGGAATTACTGTCCTGACTACCATGCTTGGTAAGCAGAAATTCTCTAGAGTCATATATTTTTGAAACAGTTCAAAGGTTTGAAAAACATTAACATATTAAAATTAAGTAACTTATCCATCTTAAGAATAGAAACCAATGTTAAAGTTTCAAAGACTGTTTGTGGAGGCCCATCCTTTTATCCCTAGACTACCTGTATTTGCTAACTGTGAAACTGTGTACCCATCAGACAATAGTTCCTAACCACCTGTTCTATTCAGCTCCCAACAATTGCTGCTAGGATTTTTGTCTTAACCATTTTAACCACACGTCATTGGAAATGGACCTGATTTGTACTTTGAGAACTGGCTTATTTAGATGCAAACATATTTCTTCCTCCAAAGTGAATAAGAGATAGTTTACACTGAGCCAAATATGGATGACCGTGGCCTAGCATTATAGGGCAGATTGTACTGAATGATATGTGCTACCCTAGAACATATTACATTGCCGGTTACAGTTATAGAACACCAATATTGAAGCATGACTCAATGCGTCTACCTAAGATGACCATGGGTCATTTAGTGCTGTGCAGTGAAATGGATTGGAGAACTGTGCTATAGGCTTCAATAGGGAGTGATGATATGTTTGGTATTTGCCTTAATGGGAACTGATGTTCTTCTATCCCAATAAATGCCAGAGGATTTATTTGACAATCAGACGGATTTCAGGCCAGATACAAAGGAATGTGGTGAACTTAGGTGTACTGATAATAACCACAGTAACTTGAGCTCTCCATCGGCAAACTTCAACTCTCCCCAATCAGAAGCAGGACTTTATAATCCCTCAGTTGCTCTCCAGATGTGCTTTTTTTCAGAGAACTTCACGTCAAACACTTAACACAATCCAGTCAGGTCTCTTCTTTTGAAGGCTACATTTCTAAAGCTGCGTAATGCTGTATCATAGGCACAGACTTTTGTTCTCAGGCATTCATCTACTGATGCCTGTGTTCTTTCAACCTCTGCTTCCTGGAAATTAAGTTTCTCTAAGGAAGTATGTGAAAATATGGTTAACTGATCACAAATGTTGTTGGTGCATTTTGGAATCTATACCCTAAAGTGGAATTGCTACGACATATTGTAATATGAGGAACTGCCACCTCATTTCCCTAGCCAGGCCTATTTTTGTACTCTTACCTGAAATGCACCAGGCATATCATCTGTCCGATTTTACAGCATGTGTTTCCTTGTCTTTTGTTTTAACAGCAATCCTCATAGCCGTATTACGTGACAGCAAACGGTGGCCTGCATTTCTGTAGTGACAAATGTTATTAGGCACATATTTAATGTACGTATTGACTATTTACAAATCTGTTTTTAAAAGTTCGAAATTCTTTGACCAGTATTTTAGTGTCTAGGTTTTTTTTTTTTTTTCTTTCAAAGGTTGCAGTTATTTTTACTTTATGTTTATGAGTACACTGCTTACATGGTTCATACCTGGGAGCCAGATAATGGTATTGGATCTCATGGAACTGTAATTGAAGGTCATTATGAGCAAGGTACTGAGAATCCACCAAACCCAGGTACTCTGCAAGATAAATAAGTGGCCTTAATCAGTGAGCATCTCTCTACTCCCAAATATGTTGTGCACTTTGTTTGCTTTTAAAATGCTGATAACAGGAAAACATTTAAAATTGTTTCCTTCTTCTTTGTTTCTTTGAATTTTTAAATTTTTTTCTGTTGTAGTATTTTAAAAAATGTTATGACTTAATATCTGCTGTGACAGAAGGAAAACAGCACACAGAAGGCACAAGAAGTAGATATCTACTCATTCACACACTCAGACATACCATTAAAAGACAAAACTAAAACCCATTTATGTATGCAAAGCACCTGATGCAGAGCTGTTCGGGCCCCATGAGTGCTGCTGTCTCTCTGAGTTCACATGTGTATTTGTCCTGTAATGTTCAGAAGGCCTTGTTTCCTTGATGTCCCTCATCACTTGTGGCTCATACTCATTATTTATTATTATTATTATTATTATTATTATTATTATTATTATTATTATTATTATTATTATCATTATCATTGTCCTTCTCTTTCACTGTGTTCTATTAGCCCTGAGGAGAGGGATTTGATGGGTATCCTGAAGAGACTGTAGCCATCACAGGGATGACAATCAAGGCTCTGGCAGGTCTTTCCCTTTTCTCATATTCCTCCTGCCATGTTAAAACACTTTTAGATTACATCTTTAAAGCTAGTCCCTGAGTTCCATTCCCTTCATTGGTCACTTTTCCCTCCTGTAGCTGACTACCAAAGTCCAGCTATCAAAGTTGTGAAGTACAGCAATCGAAATCCCCCTTTGGCTCACATAAATAGCATGCCCAGTTATGCTCTTCCTATCATGGTCGTAGCTCTTGTACCATTGTAAACTGCCGTTTTTCTATGATCTACTCTGTTCTATGCAGAGATGGCTTTTGTCCCTTTTGTCCCCTGACAGATATTGTTTCCTCCCTCTTCCCTCTTCTTCTTCCCTTCTCCCTCATCTTCTATTTCATGTCCTTGTCTCTTTGTCTCTTACTCCCTGCCCTTTTCTCCCTGGGGCAAACAAAACATGTTGAGAACTTAGTCTTGGGTGCCTTGAGTCTGATTCTGAGGTTCCCTACACATGCCATTTAGTGTTAGAAGTTCCCTCACTCTATGCATAATGTCTGTCTATGGATTTCTGTATTTGTTCCCATGTATGTAAGGTGAAGCTTCTCTAACGATGATTAAGCAAGGCACTGATCTATGAGTATAGCAGAACATTATTTTATTGGTACATATATATATGTGTGTGTGTATATATATATATAGCACTCATATGTATTATGTATATGTACACTATATAATATTTATATATATAATATAAATAGGACTATTTGGCTTACTCCTAGATCCCTGAGCTGCCTAGTATCAGGCTCTTGGTAACTCAAGCAGTGTTATATATGGGTTCCATATCTTAGAGTGGGCCTTAAGCCAAATAAGATATTGGTAGATTGTCCCTTAAGAGTTGTACCATCATTGCTTTAACATATCTAACAGGCCTCACACCATTCCAGTTCAAAATGTGTTTGCCTGGGTCTCTTACATTTTTTTTTTTTTTTTTTATGTACAGTACCTTCCTGTACCAAAGACACCAAAATATAGGTTGACTTGTCCAAGTTCAATGAATTATGTAAGTGTAATCTTCAACAATTCCATGCCCCCACATCAGTTTGTGAAAAGCAATGTATAGTCTGGGTAACAAGGTGGGTTTTAGGGGGATTCGCTTCCCATAAAGACAGTTATGCAACCTCGTTCACTGTTGCTCATTTCTTCTTAACCAGAAACTAAAAACAACCAAAACGTCCCTCACCAGATGAATGAATACAGAAAAAGTGTGTATACACAATGGAATATTACTTGGTCATTAAAAATGAAATCTACTTGTAAATGGATAGAACTAGAAAAATATCATTCTGAATGAGTTAAAATATATAAAAATATTTGTTCGTTGTCTTGCCTACAGTGGTATTTAGTATGTAAGGCAACAATTATTTGGTAAACTTCGGAAATTTCACCTTAAAATGTCATTTTTTAAAAGCATGCTTTGATGCATGAAAACAATTAATACAGGAGAGTTTGTTGTAAATCAACTGTTTTGAAGCACACATTTAAACCCATCTCTGACAGATGACATAGGTGAATGCTTGTTAAACCCAGACTTATGGACAACTGATTTCACATCTCAGCCCAAGACCTACCACAGAGGTATTTCTGATCCCCAGGTCATCTCTCTGAAGGCTACCATCTCTATAGCAAAACTTTCACCTCAGAGGACTGTTGGCACAGAACTGAATTAACTCAGAACCCCAGGACACGGTGTCATTACCACTACCCTTCTCAAAGAAGGAAAAATATTGCATCAAGACATTGCTTATTGATGTTGTTCCAAAATCAAGAAGATGAGACAGGTGTCCTTCGTGAGACTACCCGGATAAGTAGTATTCTCATATTTTTCTAGACCACTGTGTATCAAATGTCAAATTCTTAAGGCATGAGTGACGTGTTTTGCCACTGACACCCCTCTTTGCTACCCTGCCTACTTCGAAATGGCTCTATTAATTATTCTTTGGAAAGATGCTCTTTTATTTCTAAACTTACACATGACAATAGAGTTTGAGAAAATAAAAACATGGCTTGTGTTTTGGTCAAGTCTTTGAATTCTGTTTTCAATTATAAGAGTGTAGATTTTCACATTTACAGGGGCAATGAGCTGTCCTTAAGGCTGCATCTCTTATTAGGTCCATAACGGTTTCAGTTATTACCTAAAAGGCCAATTATTTGACCATCTTAACGAATTCATGCACATCCACTGTTATACCATCAACTCTGATGGGGAGGTATTGGATGCTCTACTTCGCCCAGCAACTGTTTTTCCATGTCATTTGGAGAACCAGTGTATAAACCACGATTGAAAATCTGGCATGCTCTGGTTGCACTCTGCTTGCTTTCTGGTTTTACAGGCTCTGCCAAAATCACAAGAAAAGAAAATGTCCTGCTCCACCTTCCCAAATAGGTCCATGATCACCAGTCATGTCTTCATTACTTCTATCACCTTTTAAAAGGCTGTACTAGCTGCTGCTTACGTGTCACGTGAGGAGGATAAAGTGAGATCAAAGAAATAGAATTTGAACACATCTGTGCAGACACTGTGAATTCCGCCTTTTGTGTGCTTTCACCACAATTGCTTTTCCATATTTCTGTCGTAATAACACGTCTGTGTGTATTTGTTTCACTCAAATATTTACAGTGAACTGGGTCGAGCTTGTGAAAATTGGAAGACGTTGTCACAAAACCTTTTTCTGTGTCAAAGTGAGCCAATGTGTACTCATAACAGATAAGGAAACAGGCCAAAAAAACAAACAAACAAACAAACAAAAACAAAAACAAACACAAAATAAGAGTCCAGGGAATTCCGAATGAACCAAAAATTTGTTGGGTTTGATGAAAACAGAAATCAGGAACTGGTCAGGCAGAGCAAGAATCCTAAAATAACAATTCTGAGTTCTTGTTGGGGGGCAGAAATGGCAAAAGAGAGCTTTCCTTTCTGTTTCTTGGGTAACTGGAATACCCAGTTCATCCCCTTTACCATTCCCCATTCCAATTTCGGCTGTCAGTCATTTAAAACATTCCAGGACGTTAATAGTTAAATAGTACTTTATTTTCTTAGATTCCCTCTTGTCATAAAAGAGTGCCCGCTTCATCCCTCTCTTCCCCAGTCTCTTCTTCCTCACCCTTTTCAGCTTTTACCTATGAATCTATTATAAACTCCTCTCTAAAATGCAGACCCCATTTCTTCAAACTCCTGAGAAAAAGAACACTGACATCATTGTCTTGAACAGCCTTGGTGATTTTTGATCCTTCAGTGAATCTTTTTCCTGAGATAGGGCATGTTCTTCTTAGAGATACCACAATATTCCCATTTAGATTGACTTAAGAAAACCAAGTATCAAGATTATGGCTAATTTGAACTTGAGTACTTAATTTATTTTCCCAGCATAGCTAGGTTCTCTATAAAAATTGTCTACTACATAGTTTCAGTTTTAATAAGCAAATCATGTTTATAAATACCTCTATGATATGGCTCTCTTTCTCATAGCCATGTCTAGACAAGGATCTTACTAGGCATATTAAGCTATAAAAATAGGAACAGATATTAATTTAGCGTACCAATATACTCTGACCCCCTGAAGCACTACTGGTTGCTCTCACCACATATGCTTATTGGGTGAGGGCCAAATCTTTGCAAGCAGAGCTTCTGATATTAGCAATAGAGAGTTGGCCAAGAATCAGAAACTTTTGCTCTAGGATACATGGCAAGGCTGGATTTAATTTAGACTGAAAATGATGTTCCCAGTCATTGGCACGTGTGGACATGGCCTGGAATCAGATATTTTCAAATAGTTGCAATCCGCAAGGCCTCCATTGCAACGTGATGAGACAGTATAAAATTCAGGTTTTATACCTTTAGCAATTCACCATTATTTCCAGGAATTCTATGAGTCACTGTCTTTGTTTTCTCTCTTTCTCTCTTTCTCTCTATCTCTGAACACTATTTTCAACATGACACATACAGATATGCTATGACGCTAATCCACACACTTTAGCATTCCTCCATGTGGTGATGATGTGACGATATCTGTGATGCACTGAGCTCATCTAAGGGCAGACGAGAAGGAGAGTAAATGATAGTTGTCTGACTTTATCACAGCTCAGAGTTAATGGCATTGGAGCTTAAATCATGAAAATAGACTTGTTCTTATTTAAAAACAAACCAGTTAACAAAAACAAACTACTTCCCAGAGAGTTGGCATTAAGGATTAAGCTTATGAACTGGGAAATTACATGATAAAAATATATTTGGAAATGTATCCAGCCAATGTTATGTAAAAGGTGGTTTGGAATTAACTAGTAAACAGACGTGAAGATAGATCATTGATAGAGGGATATAATAAGACAACTGTATGAACAGCTGGGAGATAGCTCACTTGTTAAAATATGTCCTGCACAAACATGAGGATTTGAGCTTAGATTCCCAGCACCCATGGTGAAAAGGCTGGCATGGTGGCTATAACCCAAGATCTGGGAAAGTATACACAACAGGTTCTCTACAGCTTGCTGTTCAGCTAATCTTGTTTGAGTCACAACTTCCAGGGTCACAAAGGATCCTATCTCAAGGAAAACAAGGTGGAAAGTGGTAGAGGAGCATAGCTACCACCAGCCTTTGCTCTTCATATGCTTGTGCACCCACATAAGTTCACATCCTTACACAAATGTGAGCATGCACACATAAGGGCACATCTTCATACAGTTATGCATACACACACAAATAGGTACAAACACATACACACACACACACACATACACACACACAAACTCACTCAACAATCAACAGAAAACACTTTATAAAAATAATGCAATTGCCAGGTGTGGTGGCAAACACCTTTAATTCCAGCACTAGGGAGGAAGAGGTAAGTGGATCTTTGTGAGTTTGTGGCCAGCCTGGTCTACAAAGTGAATCCAGGACAGGATTCTGTTACACAGAGAAACCCTGTCTCATACAAAAAAAAAAAAAAAAAAAGAAAAAAAAAAAAAAGAATACTATTCAGCTATCAAAACCAAGGAAATCTTAAAATTTGCAAGTAAATGGATAGAACTAGAAAAGATCATCCTGAGTGAAGTAACCCAGACCCAGAAAATTATGCATGGCATATACTTACTTATAAGTGGGTATTAGCCCAACATAGATGTTCTCTGAGGCACTCCACCCAGTAGGGGAATGGGACAGGACAGATAATGGCTGTAGCAGCTGGACTCTGAGCAAAGCGCTTGCACAAACTGATGCACCCACAAAGACATTGTAATCAAAGAACCTAGACCCCCTGTTAAGATGTAGCAAATGGACAGTTCATTCTCCATGTGGGGAAGTTGGTGGGGGATGTGGGGGGTAGCCTCTGACATGTACTCTAGTGCCCATGACTTGATCACTTCCCATTGGTACATAGTCCCTGTGGGACCACAGAGGAAGGGGAAGCAGGCTATCCAGATGAGACATGAAAAGCTCTCATCAGAAGTGGCAGGTAAGGGCACCTTCTGTCAGAGGTCTAGTGGAGGGGACTAGGGCAGAGTAGGGAGGAATGATGGTAACAGGAAGATAGAGTGAAGGGATAACAATCGTGAATAAATTATAAAAAATTAAATTAAATTAAATTGAAACAACAACAACAACAAATAACATAAATTTTAAGAAGTAAAGATTCACTTACCAAGGCAGTTTGGGGATTTGTTTGCCAAAATAAAATGAAAGACATCTTTAATGGTAAGAATAAATGGTTTCATTATATTTATTATAAAAATCACATTGTCCTTAACTCAAATAAAGGGAAATACAGGGTTATAAAGCCACAAGTTTGCTTTGGATGAAATAATTAAATATATAATTGTTTGCATGTATAAAATGTAAGGTAGGTGAAACCCAAAGAGTAAAACGTAGTATTTACGACACATTGTAAAAGTTCTATTATAAGGCACAGAGGACCCACAAATGAAGTCAATGTTTTGTAAGACTTAAACACAATTTCCTCTTCCTTTGTCTAAAACTATATCTAAAAATTACAGCCAAATGAAAGGTTCTGTGAAACTAAATAACTATTTAAACACATCTATTACAACCTTGTCACTTATGATGAATACTCTGTGGGAACTTTAGTAATAGCCACCTTAATTAATATGGCAAGAAACTTTTATTCCCCTTCTTGTAGTCATAACATTGGGAGGTTGTATTTTTACTTTCTGTTCATAGGCCATTTCTTATTAGTATAGCTACATTTTCTCTTAACTTATATTTCTTCTATTAACCTCACATTTGACCATGTCCCCTGGAGGGGGAGACCTGGTGGCACTCAGAGGAAGAACAGCAGGTTACCAAGAAGAGACTTGATACCCTATGAGCATATACAGGGGGAGGTAATCCCCCTCAGGAACAGGCATAGGGGAGGGGAATAATGGGAAAATGGGGGGGGGGAGAATGGGAGGATACAAGGGATGGGATAACCATTGAGATGTAACAAGAATAAATTAATAAAAAAATAAGTAGAAAAAAAAAACAGTTGAACCTAATTTTCTACAAATATATTTTGCCACTTCTCTAAGGTTATTCTTATCACCCAAAAGTTATGTATTATTGCTGTTAATTGTGATGCAGATGTAATTTATAGTATTTACATGACATACTAAGTTGTTGCCTTCCATACAGCAGCATTCCCAACTGACATCTGAATTCCTCAAAGTCAATAAGTTCTTGGTTGTACACAGAGGTAGTATCTAGCTCAGATATCCCAATGTTTGAAGTAATCTTGAACAGAATACTTTGAGGGATGAGACAGTTTCTCATATAGTATAGTTCTTGTTCCATAGTTAGGAAGACCCCATACACACTCATGAACCCACCTTCACACATGCAGAAGAACATAAGAGCATGCATTTCCACACAAATAAAAGACATTGGATTGTCTGAAGAATGATAGTTGGGAATTTAGATGTGATTGAAGTAACTCTGAAGATATTTCATTGAAATGGGAACACACTGATTAATAACATTGGAATTGTTAGCCACAATGGAGCTTCAATACTTCCAGCTAAATTTTGTTTGGAGAGTTACACTAATTGCTCTGAATTTATTTGGTTTGGAAATACAAGTGAAATAAGATTGCATTGATTGCTTCTTACACAATGATTAAAAGTTGATAATGGTTATCTCACAAAGCCTAGTGTGGAAGAACAACCGAGTAAACTGTGAAAGGTGAATATAAACTCTGTTCAGTTTGGCTTTCCAATTCTGAAACTCATTAGATTCACTGCTTTTGTTTGAACAGCTGTTGATCTGCAAATAAATTCAGTGTCAATGTTTATATTAAATATTTAGACAAAATGTGCATTATTTTAATCTAACCAAAAGTATCCATATTCACCCAATTTTGTGTGTATTTGCTTTAAAATAGATGCAAAAGTTGTGGTGAAGTTTTTGTTTTAATCATGTCCCCATATTAGGATTGTCTAGCTACAAAAGACAGGAAAGAGCCTCCTTTATGTGAGTGGATGGCTGGCAAGTTGACGGTTTTGTTTTTGCCACGAAATATCTTCTCAAACAGTAAATCGAGTCACTAGCATTGCCAAAATATTTCTTGCAGTGAGTTAAGGACAGGAGAGTGTGTTAACTGTATTTATGAAATAATGTGCTCTCAGAGGTGAATTTTATACTTCAAAAAGTTCTATTGTTTTCCTCAAGAGAATGAAATATATTTGCTTTGTCTTGTTGACATTGTAATGTTGCACGCGCGCGTGTGTGTGTGCGTCTGTGTGTCTGTGTGTGTTTCCGTGATCCAAAAAAGACACACAAAGAAAAAAAACCCATTCTTGTTCAGCACATTTTTTTCTTGTTATAGTACTGATATAATATTTAAAATTCTATATCATTTTTATAAAGAAAGAAGCTTAGAATTTGTTATAGGAGGCAAATGATTCCAATTCCATTTGTACTCTCCATGGCAATGTATGTTGGTTTGGGTACTGAACAGGTTATGGAAACCTTGTAGTGTTATCCATCTTTTTGGAAGTGTATTCCATCTCCAATGGTAGGGGATTGGTAGAGAGGAAGAAAGAGAAACAGAAAGATCTATTAAAGGCTTGTTACTATGAGCTAATATAATGTATAACACCAAATGTGATGCCTAGGGTCTGAAGAGATATTTCAGTGGCACTGACTACTCTTTTAGATAACCAGGGTTTGACTCCCAGCATGTGTATGGTGGGTCTCACCTGTTTATAACTTTAGTTCCAAGGAAGTTGTTTCCATGTTTTGGTTCTATAGGCACTGCATATATACAGCTATATATACAGCTGAAGCACCTCTGAACATATAAAATAAAATAATAATTAAAAGAACAAAGATGTGAGCTTCTGTCAAATGTTAGAGCTCTTGTCACAAGGTAGTTTTGCTTACTACAGTGAAACAATAGGCCAACAATAACCTATTCCTTTAAAAAAACAAAAAAGCAAAGAGATAGAGCCAGGCGTGGTGGTGCACGTCTTTAATGCCAGCACTAGAGAGGCAGAGGCAGGCGGATCGCTGTGAGTTCGAGGCCAGCCTGGTCTACAAAGGGAGTCCAGGAGAGCCAAGACTACACAGAGAGAACCTGTCTCAAAAACCAAAAAACAAGCAAACAAAAAACAAACAAAACAAACAAACAAACAAAAATGAAACAAAAAACCCAAAGAGATCTATAAGCACCTGATTAAGTAAAATATAGATAATACTTTGTTTTGAATTTTGCCACTTTCTAGGGCAGTCACTGAGTGCTCGGAGAGGAGTAATTCAGGAACCGTGTGATGTAGTAGCCTGTTTTGATACAATTATGAGTTTATTTGTCTCTCTGCTGACGTGGCACCTTGGCAGCTGGAAGCACATTGAGTGACGAGGAGAGGATTGCTTGCTTTGGATCTTGGCTTGTTTCCTCCTATCTCTGGCCTTACTTGGTAGTCTTCTGGGAAAGGGCTTCCTTTGGACATGGGTTGCAGTTCTACAAGTGACTTTTATTATGTATATCATAAGAAAAACGAACGACGTTATGGATAATTCTTCGAAAGCCATTTCAGCTGCATTAACGACGGTAAATATTTAAAACTGCTGTTAGCATTTGTGTTTCATTACATAGTTTTTTAATAAGTTGCATGAAAGAGTTGATAATGGGTTTAGTGCAGGGCACATAACCAAAACTTAGAGTTCTGAACTTATTGCTGAGTTAATAGTGTCTCTGCAACACTGCCATTTGGGAAGTCCTCCTACATTCTGTACCTGGGAAGAACAATGTGGCAGATGCTATGGAAAATAATGACTGGCATTTGTTATACCTCATGGCTTTGTAACACGTGTATCAGGTGTACTGTATTATTAACTGCTGTTATATTTCACTGTGTCGATTGTGTGCATTGGACCCGGCCATCCATTTTGCCTAGTAGTAGAGGAAAAAATGTGTAGTGACTAAAGTCTAACTTTCGGTTTTTTTCTTCCATGAAGGATATTTGAAATAAACTGAGTTCTTGCAAAACTATCACAGAAAACATTAAACTGGAATTAGTTGAGTAATAGAGATCAGGAAAGGGGTCATCAAGACAGTATGCAGCAAAATAAGCAGGGAAGTGGTCAAGAAAGAGGTTGGTCTGCGGGTAGATTCTGAATCCAGCAAACAAGTCAGGAGAGAACAATAGAGAGACGCAGGCAGTATGGAAGAATCTTTCAAGAAGGAAAGATGAAGAAAAGCGCTCGACTAAGGGAGTGAGAATAAGAAATAGGGAAAGAAGAAAAGAGAATAAGGAAGGCAGGAGAAGAGAGGACAATGTGATGAGAGAGAAGGAGGAGATGTGGAGAAGCCCATGAAGGAGATAAAAAAAAAAAAAAAAAAAAGGAAATCAGATAAGTAGAAGGGGGAGGAATAAAAAATGATAGGATTTAAGAAAGGAAAACAAGATTATAGAGAAAAGAAATCAGATTAAAGGTTGGATTCAGTGCTACAACATTCACAAAATGCTAAGTCATAGTCAGTGTTTGGTCATTCTATAACCATGGGAAACACTTGTGATAGTCAATATTACAGTGCCAGGACAGGATGTATAAAGTATGGTTTCACAAAGGAATGATAATGACGTAACATTTGAAGCTTGAGGTATGACTGTGAGAAAATGCAGCACGAAGGGAATAGCAGAAACGCAGAACAAATGCAAAGACAAGCAAATCACAAAATTGTGACGTAGAAGTGATGTACATTACAGCAAGGCTACCAACATAAACTTCAGAAAGAACTTATAACATAAATAAACAACTGCGATGTATTGGAAATAATTACTATATACAGGAGAGGAAAACAGGAAGATGTGTTTTAGATAGACATATCTGAAGGCATATAAACAGAGGCACAAGGAAACACATTGAATGATCTACAGCTCATTAGAGATGGACAGCTTGGGGTAGAGACTGCAGGAAATAGATGGGAGGGAGAGGTCCTAAAGGTTTGTGATAATAATGAGAGGACTGCTCAGCATAATTAGTCATCAGGTAAAGCAAATCAAGACCACAGTGGGTATCTCTTCACAGATGCCAGGGTGCCTCTAATTGGAAACAATAAAATAAAATAGTAAATGTCAAGAGGATGCAGAGATAAGAAAACATTTGCACATCATTGGTGGGGAAGATGAAAAGGCTTCAGCTTTCACAGTTCCTCAAACAGGTAAACATGTAACTATCATGTGATTATGCATTGCCACAGCTAAGTGTCTGCAAAAATCAATTGCAAGGATGTATTTGATGTTATGTGTGTTCACAGTATCAGCATTAGTTGCAACTGTGGAAGGTAGGATCAAGTCAAATGTTTCTGGGCAGATTCATAGATAACCACATTTTAGTACTTGGCCATGAAAGAAGACATGGCATGGATATGTTCCTAAGTACAACCTTACCTCAAACCTACTATGTTCCAGAAAAGAAGTCAGGCACAAATTGTGCTATAAGGCATCATCCTATTGAGAGGAAATATCCAGAACACTTAAATCCTTACAGACAGAAAGAAAATTGCTTTTTACCAGGAGCTGTGAAAATGGGAAAAAAGAAGTAACTGACACTAAAGTACCTCTTCAAGTAATTAACATGTTTTTGAACTAAATAGAAGAAGTGATTACACAACACTCTGGATGAAAATAAAATAAATGAAATAAACTAATGGATAATAACGTGACCATTGCAGAATAATTCAGTTAATCTTATTTGAATTTCAGTTCTAAAGCAGAAAAGAAATAAAAGAAAGAAAGAAAAAGGAAAATGTATATATTAGTTTTAAAGCACTAATATATTGGGGGATGCTGGGCCTACTGATAATACAGATAATTTAAAAACAACACTAATGGGATCTGAAATGGAAAAATAATTAAACATAAGAAAGAAAAAAAAGATAAAGAAGGAAGGAAAGGGAACTTGAGTTTTTGGGCTTGGACTTGAATTTTGTGCATGTTGACAAATGTGGGTGTAATTGCATTTTTTTTACACATAGACATCCAGTTAGACCAGCACCATTTGTTGAAGATGCTATCTTTTTTCCATCGAATAGATTTGGCTTCTCTGTCAAAAGCCTGCTAATGTTTTCTTTAATGTCCTTTAAAATGTTTAATTATATGTTTAACTTTTAGCATTTGAGTGACTGTATGACCTTAACATGAAGTAAGATGAAGAAGGATGTGGCAGATCATGCAAGTGTTGTCAGGAGGACATGAATGACAATGAACAACAGAGAGAAAGAATTAGACTAGTCAAAGAGAACAGCTTAGGAAATGGACAGAAATAAACTTGAACTATAAATAAGGAGGAAGCCTAAAGCATTATCCAGGAAGTGAGGCGATGGGCCTCATTTCAAAAGCTATTCAAAGGACAAACCCATCTCCAGTTGACGCCGGCTAAGAGGTGCCTTTAGCCAGGGGCATCAGATTGCTGGAAGCACAGCTCTTTGGAGGAAAGACAATAGTTCATGTGTTCACAGGTTTGAATTTAGCAGCATTGGGTTTGACAAGAAGTCTGAGTTTGAAATGTGTATCTTGTACTTATCACTTTATGGCTAGCTGTTTAAATCTTGGCATCATAAGAGATGCCCCTTCTACACAATTTCGTAAAGAGCAATTCAGCTCTGCAT
Organism: Acomys russatus; assembly: GCF_903995435.1. Classification (NCBI taxonomy): domain Eukaryota; kingdom Metazoa; phylum Chordata; class Mammalia; order Rodentia; family Muridae; genus Acomys; species Acomys russatus. The sequence goes on from NC_067162.1 coordinate 26,961,219, forward strand.
TTTTCTGATGAGATGTCAAGCCTTATAATTATTTTCAGGCTGAAAAGGTTTAGAGGAAATGTAAGAAGGAAATTCAGAAAGGTATCCTTAGGGAGGTCATGTCAGATAAAGCATCTCTGCGCTGAGAGCCCAGTACCACAGAGGTAGGAGGCAGCAGAGCCAATTATCTAAAGATTTGTGGGGAAAGTGGTCTGACTGATGCAGGGAAAATATAACCCAGTCACAAAGTATTCCTTTTCTGTTCTGAATCTTTAAAGTGTGTGTTTGTGTGTGTGTGTGTGTGTGTTGCCCTTGTAGACATAATGCTTTTAAGGCTAGGTAAGACCTGTTAATTAAATAATAGTACATTTTGTCATGGACTTGACATTTGCATCCAGAAGGGCTAAAGAGGTCTTTTCTGACACCTGTGCAACAGGTCATGTGGGCTGACAAAAACAGCTGACAGGAAAAAAACTGGCAACATTGAACAGGTTTATAATTCTTCTTAGCCAAATTCTTTCCAAATTTTGCCAGGAAGAAAGCAATAAAAAATGGTAACCTTGGCTGAAAACCTTTCTGAACCCCATGGTTCTGGAAACATGCTTCTATAAGACCTGCATGCTCAGCAATCAAATAAACTTTTGCTTAATATATGATATATACTTTTCTTTAAGCACTAGGTTACAGACTCAGCTTAGAATAGGTAGCTGACTGGTGAATAGGCAAAAAGATACCCACTGTACAGGAGTTAGTACCAAACCATATCTCTGTGCCCATATCTTTTTGTTTTTAATTTTTCATTTCTTTTTTTAAATTTTATTAATTTATTCATATTACATCTCGATTGTTAGCCCTTTTCCTGTTTCCCCCCATTCTTCCCTCCCTCCCAATTCTCCCCTTCTCCCCTCCCCTATGTCTGTGATTGAGGGAGACCTCCTCCGCCTATATATGCTCTTAGAATATCGAGTCTCTTCTTGGTAACTTGCTATCCTTCCTCTGAGTGCCGTCAGGCCTCCCCATCCAGGGGACGTGGTTAGAAAAGGGGCACCAGAGTTCGTGTGAGAGTCAGATCTCACTCTCCACTCAACGGTGGAGAATATCATGTTCGTCGGCTAGATCCTGGTAGGTGTTCGAAGCTTACTGCCTATATTTTCCTTGGCTGGTGCCTTAGTTTGAGGAGGACCCCAGGACCCAGATCTGCCTGTTATAAAGTTCTTATTGTAGGTTTCCAGGACCCTGTGGGTCCTACTATTTCCCCATTCTTCCATGCTACTCTCGCCTAAAGTCTCAATAGGATGTCCTCTCTTCTGACCCACTTTCTTGGTAAGTAAAGTTTTTCATAGTACGTATCCCTTGGACTAGTGTTTTGATATAAGTGAGTATATACCGTTTGTCTCTTTTGCTTCTGGGTGAACTCACTCATTATGATAATTTCTAGCTCAATCCATTTGTCCACAAATTTCGGGAATTCCTTGTTTTTAATAGCTGAGTAGTATTCCATAGTGTAAATGTACCACAGTTTCTTAGTCCATTCTTCTACTGAGGGACACTTAGGCTGTTTCCATGTTCTGGCTATTATGTATAAAGCAGCTATGAACATGGTTGAGCATATGTCCCTGTTGTGTGGTAGGGCATTTTCTGGGTATATTCCAAGGAGTGGGATAGCTGGGTCTTGAGGAAGCCCTATTCCCATTTTTCTGAGAAAGAGCCAGATAGCTTTCCAAAGTGGTTGTACTAGTTTGCATTCCCACCAGCAATGAAGGAGTGTTCCTCTCTCTCCACATCCTCGTCAACATGTGGTGTCATTTGAGTTTTTGATCTTAGCCATTCTGATGGGTGTAAGATGGAATCTCAGTGTCGTTTTGATTTGCATTTCTCTGATGACTAAGGAGGACGAGCATTTCTTTAAGTGTTTCTCGGCTCTGTTGAGAATTCTCTGTTAAGTTCCAAGCCCCATTTCGCAATTGCTGTGCCCATATCTTTAGGCTCTGCCTCAATTCACTTGGAAAGGATGATGACACCAGAGTAATGAGTGAAAATTATATCTAGCAATATTTTAGAGTATTTTTGTGACAAGAACTCTTCTGAATTGTGTAAGCATATTATTTTCTAACTTGATACTCAAAATGATACTGTAAAAAATGTGCTATAATTGCCTCTTATTTTTTCCCTACAGAAATGGAGTATAAAGAGGCTAAGAAGTCTACCCAGGGTCACACAGTTAGTGGCAGAAACAGATATAGCCTACATTTATTTATTTCTGGCAAATTCTTTGTTCTTGCTTCGAGCATCACTAAATGTTGCCTTCTAGTAAGCATTGCAGCACTAAAGAGCAGGATGCAGATGCTAAATCTGTTTATCATTTTAAAACATCTCATCAACTCAAGGGGGAAAGCTAAAAGCATGATTGAAAAAGGAGCAAGCTAATTAATAGTTTCCTCAGTACAGACAAAGATGGGACCATTTGAGTCTTCCACTTGCTCTCAGAATCACAGTGCCCATCCGAATGGTCCATCTATCATTTCACAGCATGAAAACAATCAAATTATAGTCTTTGAAAGGAAGGTATATCCAGCTTGGAGATTTATGTTTTTTAAATGAGCAGAATTTGCTGAGCTAGCCCAGAAAAAAATAAAAATAGAAGCATCAAAACTGTAAGTAAGTAAGTAAATAAATAAATAACAAATTCAAGAATTAGAGCAGCAGAGAACTGTAAGGTTTACAGAAGGGCCCTGGGGAGACTAGTTCTTTGAACTGAAGTTGTGCTGTTCATATTCAACACTCAGAAGTTGGCTACTGTTTAAGGAACTCACTAAGCCAGTATCCAGGCATCATTGCTAAGAGGCAAGAGCACCCTCTTAATAACATGTTACCTTTACAGATTTGCTCACTGTTAGAGAACAGATTTTAACAAACACTTTCAGAGACGTGTTGCAGCCTTTCAGAAATCAGGCCATGCTTCTACCTGAGTCTCTCTCCCCTCACATAAAGGGCAGAGCAGTAACACCCAGCCACACTGCCCAAGTCATGCCTCTCACTCCTCCATCCTTGTCTGCTGGGGACAAGTCCAGTTTCCAAGGACAATTTTAGATTTGTATCTAGTGCATCCTACCCAGACTCCTTGAACATAGGCATGGTCAAATATTATAGAACATGCCCACTACAGAAACCTACACAAATCAGAAACTTACATCATTCCCTGAAATTGAAACAAACATTTATTAAGGGCCCCGTCATGGCTGCCTTTGCTAAGAGAATGAAGACTTTCCTAATAAAGTATTGCTGAAAGCACTTTGACTTGATTCCTTTCTACTGAGTCTATAATATCTTGTTTTTTTTTTTTTTAATTTAAAATACTCATTCAGAGATCAGTCACATTGCCCTACAACTGATGTCACAGGAGAAGACAGAAAAGAATCCTCACAATGCATGTTTTATAGTGCTTTCTGCTACCAAAAACATGAAGTCATGCAGCATAAAGATCGAGCCTTTTAAGAAATGTACAATGCTCTTAGCTACCGTTACAGCTTTATATAGCAAGCATCTAGACCTCACCTTTTCTCTTTGTAATTAATTAATTAATTAATTATTCCTTCATATTTTATTTAGCAACCCCAGTTTTTCCACTTTACTCTCATCCAAGTTTCTCCATCCCACCTTCCCTCTCCCCTGGCCTTCTATTTTCCTTCAGAGAAGAGCTGGCCTCCCCAATGATATCAACCAAATGTGGCATAATGAGTTACATACCAATAACTTACAATAAAACTAGGCATTGCCCTTCATAGCAAAGCTGAGCAGCACAACCCAGTAGGAGGAAATGAGTCCCAAGAGCAGGCAAGAGGCAGAGACCACCCACATTCCGACTGTCAGGAGTCCCACAAGAACACAAAACTACACAACCATAACCTCAGTCACACTTATGCCAGCTGTGTGATTGTCACTTCAGTCTCTGTAAGCCCTTATGAGCTATGGACAGTTGATTCTGTGGGTATTTTTTGTGGTATCATTGACACCTCTGGCTGTTATTATTTCTTCTTCCTCCTTTTCCACAAGATTCCCAGATCTCCTCCTAATGTGTGCCTGTGGATCTCTGCATCTGCTCCTATAAGTTGTTGGATGAGGCCTCTCTGATGAAGATTATGCTAGTCTCCTGTCCACAGGTCGACAGGTCTAGTCAGAATATCATTAGGAATCATTTCACTGACTCTTTTTTTCTCTTTTGCCTACCATGTTTTGCTCTAAGCTAAGTTTCTGGGATATCCAGTCTCTGCTTCTGGGCCCTCTTGGCGGTGTTAGGTATGGGTTCCCTCTTTCTTTTCAAGAGTGGGTCTCAAGTTGGACCAGTCATTCATTGACCATTCCCACAAGTTCTAAGCCTCCTTTACCCAAGGACATCTTTCAGGGAGGACAAATTGTGTATCGAAGGTTTTGGGGCTGGCTTGTTGTTTCAGTCCCTCCGCTGGAAACCTTGCCTAGCTACAGAAAATGGCTGATTCAGGCTCCCTATCCCCCATTACTAGGCGTTCTGACATTAATGAAGATACTTCTGTAATCTTTTAATTGTACCCTTTTCAACAATCATTATCCTCTATGATTTGGGGTTTTTTAGACACCTAAAGTAGGGAGAATCTTGGGATATATGCATCTAATTTATTTCACTTAATGTGTCATTCATTTTACTATAGATCATCGATTTTTTTGGGGTGCATGGAGGTGTTAAAAGTCCCATCCTCAACATTATATAACCAGTAGCAACTTCTAGGGAAAAGATACTATAGCTTATGGACATGCCAACATACAAAGCAGAAAACTCCAGGGATGTCTCTATCACCCAAGCAAGAATTAGATTTTCAGTAATACAATTGCCTTTATGTAACAGGTTACATGTGTTCCTGTCTGTAATTTTCATAAATTTGGTGGTTCACCCAGTCGGACTTCTGGTACAATTGTTCTTTGATCCGTGTCAGTGCTCCTTTTAATGTTACCAGACAAGAATATATTTCTCCAATGAAAACACCCCAAAGTTTGTTAGATAATTATTTATCATTGAGATACACCTAAGTTTTGTTGCCTGTTTTAAACTAGGAAAATTACTGCTATAAATAAAATGAGAAAAAAAAAACCCCACAATGTATGTGGCTGGTTGCCTGTGTAGTAGCCATTATATGACCATCGTGATAAATACCTTCTTAAATTTCTTTAAAGCCTCAAAGGTATTGAAAAAAATAGTAATATGACACATCCAATGGAAGAAACAACTAAAAATACACTAGAGTTATTGAGAAAATATGATTATATCCACAAAATCCCTGTGTTTTCTGATTCTCACAGAATGGATTTTCAGGCATGGTATGAATTAATGCAGTTTATATTTCAAAAAATGCTCAATATTACAATTAACATATTAGGTTAAGTCAAATAGTCTTTTCGATTTCAGCTAAAGTAGAATTGAGCTGCCATGTCGCATTCTGATAGAAATTCAATTCCCTGACCCACTCTCTCCATTGATGGTTTGATTGAATTTTTTTTTTATATATATTTGCCTGCTGTTTCTTTCTTCTACTGAATTAGAAAAAAAATTCTTTGCCTTTATATTCCTTATGCTTTAAACAGTCCATTAACTTAAAGAGAGCCCTTCAGCTTGTTCTCTCAGAGACCTGAGGACTAGAGTTATCTCTGAGTAATTAGAGACTTTTCTTTCTTTGTAGAGTTGCTGAAGTATAATACTAAAACTTGGAATCCTAAAAGGTTTCTTGTTTCCAGTGAACTGAGGGTGTCCTGGCACATCCTGCCTGGCCGTCAGTGTTGACTAGCTCACACTGTCTGACGAGCTGGCTGCCTTTATTTCATCTTAGATTATCTTTCACTCCTTTCTAGGCTACACCAATAACAGAAATCCTGAATGTGCTTATTTTTTTTTTCACATACAATTTTCTTTTTTCTTATAGTTTTTTATTTTTTTATACTACAAGCTCTTGATTTTCAGATGTAGATTGTTATGGCAAAACTCAGAAATTTTCCAGAAGGATTATTTTGTACCTTATCTGTCAAAAATAGCCTCCCTCTTAATTTAAATAATGTTATTTACATTTAGATGCACTGAAGCATGATATCTAAGTACTACACAGAAGGGTACAGAGAATTCAGAACTTTCACTGAAGGAATGCCAACTGATATGAGCAGGAGATGCAGAGACAGTGTATGCAAGGCTCCATACCTAACTGGAGCTAGAAGCCATCAGAGGCCATAAACCTTGAGGTCTCACATTATGTGTCAGATGGTGTGGCCCCTAAAGAAAAAAGTGACTTAACTGTCACTATAAAGGCATTTAAATCAACAACAGGACCATCATTTTTATTGACAGTTTAGTAAATAAAAGAAGCAAACAAAACTCTTACAGGACTTCCTACAACTCCTCCAATTAATCAAAGGTTACTAACCTACACCAGGGCTAGATGTAAAAATAACATGTAGGAAAAGATGTCCAGGCTCAATGTTTGCTTTCTTCTGACTGTAAGCTGGATACAAAGTCTGCCTCAGAATATATTATGTTTGAAAGAAGAGATGCACGACTGAATATTAGGCAGATGTATTTTATTTTTATTTTTATTTTTATTTTTTTGGCAGATGTATTTTATGTTCCTACGCTATGGCAATCAATTATTAAATCTCTTAACTATAAGGAATCCAACCTAAAGCTATTTTCAGGATCATATTCCTTTGAAAGTTCATACCACAAATGCTTTGGTCTAATAATAAATAAAGATTATTTTCTCTCTTCAGCTTTTCAGATCAAGAAGTCTCAATGTGTAGTGAATATCAGACATGAATAAAGCAAAGTCACAAGAGTATCCCAGGTGATAAATGCAAGATATTACAAAACATAGACTTGTAAGGAGAAAAAAGATTTTAAGTGTGCTATTGGCTTTTACAGTGATAGAACATACAGGATTTTAAGCCATCAGATAACATATAAAAATGTAAAAATATAAAATTGTAGCTTTATTACATTTATATGGCTTCCATGCAAAACCTATTAGAGCCTTAGACATTTGAAACTCATGTCTTTTAAAATTTACTCTACTTGCTGCTAAAACAAGAATATCTTATTTCAAGAACTATTTTCATAATTGAAAAAAGTAACTGCTATAATTCAGAGTATTCACAGGTGATAGAGTCTATTTCCCCTATCAATAGTCCTTTGTTGGCAATATATAATGTATTACTATTTTTAAATATATATGTGTGTGTGTGTGTGTGTGTGTGTGTGTGTGTGTGTGTGTGTGTGTGGTGTGCTCTATTTGCATGGATTCCTGAATGACAGAAGAGAACATCAGATCGCATCATAGATTTTTTTATTTAAGTAATTTATTTAGATTACATCTCAAGTGTTTCTCCCTCATTTGTATCTTCCCACTCCCCTCTCCCTCCCTCTTTCACCTTATTGCCACCCCGCCCCCGCTTAGGTCTGTGACAAAAGGGGCCTCCTTCCCCACCATATGATCCCAGCCTATCATGTCTCATCCTGGCAACCTGCTTCCCTTTCTTCTGAGTGCCACTAGGCCTCCCCTTCAAGGGAAAGTGAATAATATGGAGCACCAGATTTCATTTCAGAGTCAGTCCCCGCTCTCTAGACAACTGTGGAGAATTTGCTGTCCATTAGCTAGATCTGAATAGGGGTTCTAGATTTACTGCATGCATTGTTCTTGGTTGATACAGTAGTTTGGGCAGAGCTCCCTGCATCCACATCTGCCATAGATGGTTCTTAACCACAATGTCAGTGCTGGGAATTGAACTCAGGGCCTCTGGATGATCAACCAGGTGCTCTAAACTACTACTTCCTTATATAATAATAATAATAACAATAATAATAATAATAATAATAATAATAATAATAATAATAATAATAATAGTTTATATTCTTGTGTAATTTTATAGAACAAGGTAGAATAAATCATCAAGTACATCACCAAATGTTTTAACTTAGAAGTGGCTGTTATTTACTTTTGTTGACAGTGATGTAAATCAATCATTAGAAAGTATGTTCTCAATAAATAAACAGAAATGCATTGAGAAGTTGGTAGCCAGGGATGACAGTTCTGAAGTTTCAGGACTTGGGAGGCTAAGGCAGAAGATCCCAAGTTTAAGACAAAGCTGGGTTCCATTAAGAAATCTTATTCCTGAAGGCAAGAAAGGAAAGGAAGATGGAACAAACAAAAAAGAAACAAGAAGTCAGGCAGTGGTGGCGCATACCTTCAATCCCAGCATTCGGGCGGCAGAGACAAGCAGATCACTTTGAGTTCAAGGCCAGCCTGGTCTACAAAGTGAGTCCAGGACAGCCAAGGATACACAGAGAGAAACTCTGTCTCAAAACAAACAAACAAAACAAAACAAACAAACAAACAAAACAGGAAGGATAGGAGAGACAGAAGTAAATAGGAACAAGGAGAGAGGGAGGAAAAGAACCAAAATAACAGATGATTGAAAATATAAAGGATGGATAATTAGAACATGAGAGAAGAGAAAATACATGAAAGAATGTAATGAAAATTACTTTTATAAGATTGTTAATAACATTATCATTTTAAGTTAATTTTTTTACTTGAAGGACAAGAAAAGAATATTAAAGAAAAATAGAAATATTTCCATACCAAAGAAATGTAATACATTAATAATCCTTGTGTGATTAAGACAATAGATTATTAAAAATCATTAAGAGTTTAGCATATTTCACTACATGCTTAAATCTGTATGGATTGAGTTCTTTTATGCAAATTACATTATTAGCACTCTAAAACTTTTTATACTCATCCAATTTTTATTGCTAATTATATTAGTGCTACTTTGTTAAAGATTATACATAGTACATTCTGTTCTGAATCCATAATTTTATGTTGTTGAAACTTAGTTTTATAAACGGATTAAATAATTGCCAGTTCTTAGTGTGGAGTATATTTTAAGATACTAAAAAAAAAAGTTAGTGCAGTATAGGGGGTCACATATTAATTTGAGGAGAATCTTATCCAAACTAAGACCTATCGAAGTGTGTTACTTTGTAATTAGAGAATAATTAGAAGACTTTTGGCTTTGCCTGTCACCATGAGATCTTTCGTCCTACACAAGAAACCGGGCAGTGCATACTTGTGTCTATGATAGAGGATGTTGCCTCCAGCAGGTACAGGCACCACTGCACTAAACATTGTATTCCACAGAAAATGATTTACAGGAACAGAATACCAGAAATGCCAGTGCTGACAGAATTTGATAATATACTACCCCACTGCTTTTCATGGTTTTGGCCTGCAGTGGATTTGATTCCTTTCATTTTATTTTCCATTGTCTTCTACAGAACAGTTTCTTGCATAAAAACTATACAATAAAAATCCTTTCCTAGGCCCATGTCTTCTAGGGTCAGTCCTGAGTTCCCTGGTAGTTTCCAGAGCTTTGGTTATTGTACTAAGACTCATGACACAGTTAGAGTTGGGTTTTGTAGATTTTTTTTTTTCTATTTGTGAATATCCAGTTTTCAGTATCAGTTGTTGAAAACACTGTCTTCTTTTTTTTTTTTTCCCAGAGTACTTTTTTGACAATCTTTGGGTAAATCAAGTGGTTTCAGCTGTGTGAGTTTGTGTCTGGATCCTTTATTCTGTTCTGTTAATAAATGTGTCTAATGTTGTGCCAGTGTGTTGCTGTTGAGGGATTCTGTATTACGATTACAAACATGGAGTTATGGTAATACCCAGGGCAGTATTATTATTGCTCATGTTTTGACTAAGTAGGCACTTTTGTGCCTCCACATGAAGTGTGTGTGTGTGAAGAATGGAGTGGTAATTCTGATTGGTATTATAATTAATCTGTAGATGGCTTTAATAAGGATGACAATTTTTACAATATTAATTTACCCATTTATGAGCATAGGGGGTCTTCTCTATTTCTTTCTTCATTAATTTAGCATTATAACTTAAGTAGATGGAGGCAATGTTTAGTGATTAAAATGTATAGTATCCTTGCAGAGAACCTGAGTTTGTTGTCCAATACCTATAACACACAGTGAAAAAAACACTTATAACTTAGGAGATCATCTGTAAGAGATATGATAATTCCTTTTGTCTTCTCTGGGCACTTGCACTCATGTGCACGTGCGCACGCACGCACACACACACACACACACACACACACACACACACACACACGATTTAATTTCTGTCACTGGACAGGTCTTCCATTTCTCCAATTAAATTTATTAAAACAATATTGAAGCCATTGTGAGTGAGATTGTTTCTCTTAGATAAGAGTTGAAGTAGACAGCCTGGAAATAGAAAACAGTCATCTCCAGAAGCAGGATTGCTCTTTTAATCAGAAGAAACTGAAGAACTCCAGTTCATAAGAAGCACAGAGGAAGAATACTGATTTTCTGTGCTAATTTGGTGCCCTGCCTTTTTGTTGAAAGTGTTTATCAGTTGTAGAACTCTTGAAACTTTAAGTGTATTTTATAGAAAGAAATAAGAGTATTTACAAATGGTAATGCTTTGATTATTATTTTCTCATTTCCCATCTGTGTCCTCTTGTCTTATTATTCAAGCAAAGACTTCAACTATCACATAGAAAAGTGTGGGAATTGGAAATTTCCACATCTCTCCTATTATTTTAGACGGAATACATTCAGACTTTCCTCACTTAGCATGGTGTTGACTATAGGCTTCTTGGGTATATCCTTTATATTGTTAAAATAGTTTTCTACTAATTTGTGGAAGTCCCACAGGACTGTATGACGAATATCCCCCACAGGCTTCACTGTTTCGTTACTAGTTACCCAGATGGTGATACTTGGGGGTAGGTTTGGGTAGTGTAGGCTTACTAGAGGAGGTTTGTTAAGGTAGATAGGCTTGAGATCAACAGCATTCCACCATTTCCAGCTTTCTCTGTCTGCTTTGTTTTTGAGCTTGAGGATGTAAATTCTCTGCTTCTGTTCTGCTTCTACCATTCCTGGTGCTTATTGTCATATTTCCATGCCATGGTAGGCTCTTATTCCTCGCAAATCCTAGGCCAAAAATAAAATAATCTTCCTTCCATCGTTATGTTCTATCACAGGAGTAAAAAAGTAGCTAATTCATAAGATAATCATGTGATTTCTGTCCTTCATTTATGTGATGGATAACATTTATTGGCTTGCATGTGTTGAATCCCCTCTGTGCCTCTGGACCAAAGCCAGTTTAGTCACGGTAGATGATCTTTTTGCTGTATTCTTGACCTTGGTTGGCAAGTATTTTATTGCAAATTCAGTGTCTATGTTCATAAGGGAGATTGGTCTATACTTTTCTTTTCTTTTTTTTCTTTTTTTGTTGTTTCATCTCTGTGTAGTTTGTCTGCAAGTATAGTGCTGGTTTAATAAAGATGAAATCATTTTTTTCTCTTCTAAAGTTTTTAGAACCCAAATAGCACAGAAAGTAAGGCCAGCAACTGGCAAATGAGACTGCATGAATACAAAAGTTTCTGTACTGCAAAGGTAACTGGAAGTTAAATGAAAAATCAGCCTACACAATGGGAGAGATTCACTGACATCTACACAACTGAAGATACTTAGATCTAGAATATCCAAAGTACTCAGGAAAGCAAACATCAAGGAAAACCAATAATACAGTTGGATTATGGGATGTAATAGAGTATTTCTTTAAACATGACCGACTATTAATGACTGCCAAGTACGTTAAAACACATGCGCCATCTTTATCCATCAGGAAAATGCTACCTATACACCTGAAAATCACTTTTGTGTGTGCCTTCCTTCTTGACACACAGGAGTGGTCAGTGAAAACAGTATGTATTAAATACATTCATGACAATTTAAAAGTAAACTTTTGATCAATAAAAATAATATTGATGTACTCTGTGACTCACTCAGTCTTGAGCACTCTCAGTGAATGATCTAGAATGGAAGAACATTCAGAAAATTTTCTCAGGACCATAAGGAGACAGATATCCTGGAGTTTATCTTAGTGTTCATCTTACCTGCTTCTTCTATTTGTTTTAAATCTACATGGTTTTACTTCTACACAATTAAAATTTGATTATAGAAATATATCTTTTCTCCTGAATTAGTCTCTTCGAATTTGCCAGATGTTTCCATGTACTTATTAATTCCCTTTCTTTCTTTTTTTTTTTTTTTATGGCTTCTATAAAAGAAACTGCACTTTTATAGAATGACTCCACCTTTTCCATGGAACATTAATTCTGATATTTCAAGTGGAGGCTTAGACCACAGGTAGTATATGGTTATATTATTCAGTTTGCTGATAGTGTCATGGCATGAATGTATGTTAGACTTTCTGTGATACTGCATAGAGAGTTTTTGAATGAAAGACACCCTTTTGTGAAAATGTTCAAAATGTGAAATATTGGAATTCACAATTGTAGAAACTTTAAAATAATAATTCGATTTAAAACCACTAGGTTCATTAAATATGTAGACTGAGATGAGATTTGTGTAGGGATCTTTTCAGGGATATACATATCTGACACATTCAGGACACAGATATTTAAGGATTTCTCAAAGACAGAACATAAACGAAAATATTCAGTGAAGGGGTAAAGAGGAGAAACGTCAGCCATTTTGCGGTGTCTGTCACAGCTCTCTGATGAGGTGGAATTCTTCCATTAGATTATAGGTTGCCTCTGAATAACTTTCACCATAACAATTTTAGTCAGTATGTGTATTATCTGTTTTATAGATGAGATTTCAGTGGGTGAGAATGTAAAAGGAAGGATGGCTCATTACCAGTTCCCATGCTTTACCTGTGATGGTTGCAGCCAAGATATTCAGACTGGTTGAATGGACACAAGACATACTTAAATGGAGAAAATAACTCTCTGGCTTTAATCAGGGGTTGTGTGACAGACAGAAAATAGGGTGAGAAGAATTCTCAATTAAAGAATGAGAGGCAAACTCTTCTCTGCATACAAATGCCCCTCCTACTACTTTAGGGATCACTGTGGCATTGTTCACGGTGCCCACAGACATCACCTGTGTGGTTATTTATAAGCCTCCACATCTGGAAAGCTAATTCGTTTTCGGACTGCTCTGGTTCCGCAGAGTAGTTAGCTATCACTCAGCCACAAAATGTTCATTCAACCCCGATAATTAAATTAAATATCTACTGACATCAAGAAGACAGAAGAAACTCACCAACAATACCCAAAACTTTTTCAGGCCCTCTGAGAAAGCTGAACTGCATTGTAATGGAGACAGATGACAAATTCTGTAGGGAAGTGATGGTCAATTTAATATTCCACTCATTTGGAAGTGTCTGTAGTTCAGCCCTAGCAGAACTTGGTCTCATGAGTAGAGTAACACATTGGCGCTCAGTATAATAGGACTGACATTATTATGGAGTTCAATACTACATGGGCAGGATGCATGACTTTACCGAAGAAGATTTAATTACCTGTGATATCAGAAGGGTGACATTCTAACAATACCCCTGAAAGGGTCTTGGGGAAGAAGAGCTAATATGTTATGGCTGCCAGTTACCACAAATTTATTTATAGTGCTTATATATTTGTATCTCTGTGTTCATTTTCTAGTTAAAAACTACCTCTGCAATTTTAGTTTTGTTATGTTTTGTGTGGGCTATCAGTCACCCATCTTTTCATAAATAGTGTTTTTTTTTTTTTTACTGTTTTATAGGAATATAGGAATGCATTTCATCAAGAACATTAAGTACAAAATTATTTCTTGCCCAAATCATAAGGTGAAAATGAAACCATCCAGGCTTGGTGTCTATTTCTCTTGCATTGACCATAAAACACGTCTCTTTAAGTGTGTGTGTGTGTGTGTGTGTGTGTGTGTGTGTGTGTGTGTGTGTGTGTGTGTGTGTTTATGTATCAGGATATATACATGACAAACACAAGACTTGTTTTACTTTTATACCCTGTACTTACTCAGAGTGTCTTAGGAAGCATCTATTAGAATAGATTAACTATAATGGCTTTATAATATTTACTGTATAGCCATGTCAGGAACTGTTTAATTAGTACATGGTTAAAAGTTATTGACGTTGTTAAAAGCCAGAATTGTGTGCCTTGAAATGTATGGCTGAATTTGGAAAGAAGGTCTTAAAGGTCGAATGAAGTGAAAATGAAGCCATCAATATGGGATGTAACCTAATCTTCCTTGTGACTTTATGTACAGACAGGCTCCAGGGATGTTCCTGCATAGAGGAAAGATGCCATGAAGTAGCAGAGACAAGGAGTTCTTTGCAAATTGGGGAGGGAGAGAACATTGCAAGACAAAGATATCATACCCTTTGCTACCTTGATCTTGGGCTTTTGGCCCCTACAATCATTAGATTATTGGTTTCTTTAGTTTAAGCTACTCCGTTGGTGATGTTTTTATGTTTATATTTAAGAAATGGACGAGTGTTTTGTCTTTGCAGAAATAGAGGAATTTATAATCCCTGTGCAGTTCTTTTGTTAGTTTTTTGTATGTATGTATGTATGTATGTATGTGTGTGTGTGTATGTTTGTTTGTTTGTAGTACATATTTGGGTTTGTATATATGTGCATGCTATGTATGTAAGGGTGTATAAAGAGGCCAGAAGAGTATGTCAGGTCTCCTGGAGCTGCATTTAATGGTGGTAGTGAGCTGACTAATGTGGGTGCTGAAATCCTAAGTCCGGACTTCTGGAAGAGTAGCAAGTACTGTTACCCACTGAGCCACCTCTCCAGACTCTCCATGAGGGACTGTATGCTACATCAGAGCTGAGGAAGCATAGATGGAAATGGAATACTGGGTGCATCAGAGTGCGCATTGATGCTGTCATACCTTCACAGAAAGGGATTTCTTCTGTGTGGGCTAGTTTTGTAAAATTTGACATCGAAAGACATTGGGACTAGAAAACCTCAATTAAGGAATTAGCTTGACCTATGGGCATGTCTGTGGAATCATGTTTTGATATCTAATTGATGGATGACTTCCCAGTCAAGTGGAGGTAAGCGGGCTTGCCATACGTAAGAAAGTAGCTGAGCAAAAGCATGGGGAGCTATGCAGTAAGCAGCGTTTCTCCAAAGTCTTTGCTTCAGGTATTGCTCCAGTTTTCTATCTTGGCTTTCCTCCACGCTGGAATGTGACACCTAAGATGGATAAACACTTTGTTTTTATAACTTCTTTTGGTCACCATTTCATCACAGTAAAGAAATAGCAAACTATAGCACCATTATTTCAGGATATTCAGGTTTAAAATACATTCGTGAATTACCTTAAATGCCCTCTCCTATGTTAACAGCAACAGCAAAAGCAGACTTGCTTGGCTCAACATGCAAAAGAGACTTTTATCACTGCTTTCTTGTCATCTTATCTTGGAAAACCAAGCAGAACATTTCAGTGCCAACGTAGCCTTTATCAATCTTTGCTTAGTGAACTTAAGGAATTACTTTTTATGAAAGCAGCTTCACTTGTAATTACAGAATGCTGTTTATAGTAAAGTCACTGTTATTTTTAGTTTTAATTTAATTGAATCTCATCATCATTTTGAATACATGTCATTAGAAATTTAAAGCAGAATAATGATATGGAATTATACACACACATGTATATATACATATATGTATATATATTACACATAATATAAAAATAAATGAATAATAACAAATATTGGTTTTTTACAATATATTTTATAGTATTTTTGTATATATGTGTGTGCATCTATGTAAGCGCATGCCACATGTATATAGATGCCTGCTGAAGCCAAAATAAATCAAGTACTGTGCAATTAGGGTCACATGGATGATGGAAAACAAACTTGTATCCTATAGAAATGTGACAAGCACTTCTAACCACTGAGCTATCCTCTCTCCAGCTCAAATATAGTTTTGTCTGTTTTTTTAATTTCTTGATGGTGTTAACGCTGATTTCATTATTTCTTCCAGTTTTTGTTTGTTGATAATTCTAAAACATTTCTGAATTTATGTTTTATGTTCAACTGCTAATATATATTTTACAATTAAGGTAAATTTTAATTGAGAACTGATTCCTTAAAATTTTTGAGTTCTATCTGAAATTATACTTTGAAATTTTAATAAATCTATGTGCTGGTTTTGTCATTATACAAATCACGGAGGTTAAATAAAATCGTTGTGTCCTTGCTATATATTCTTTTATTTAAGAAACTGATTTCTTTCAAGATAATATTATAATTAGTTCTCTATATTAAATCTCCTCAAATACACATTTCCTCTGTTGATTTTCTTGAATTAATCAGGTATTAGGTAAACATCGTTTGATTCTTTCATTGTTCTTCCATTCACATTTTTTTAATTATACATTTACTTTTAGGCACTCTAGAGTTTGTACTCTCTGCCTTGTTCTACCCTAATTTTAGTGAGTTCAGCTCTACAACCTTCCAGGATTAAAGAATTCTCTCCACTGTTTTATCATTTCAAGTCTCTTACCACCCAATACAATCTCTTCAAAGATCTTTGTTGTATCTCCGTCTCATGAAGTTGCATCCTTAGCTGGTAGTGGTTAAGGCAGGAGAAACTCAGGGTCTTCATGGGTGTCCTCCCCGCAAGACTACCCACAGTGCGCTAGATGGTCCTATAAGCACACACATAGAGGCAGTACAAGGGGATGCAGCGAATACTGAAAAAACAAAAAAGAAAGAAAGGTACATTTCATTTCACCTACATATTAAACCAGGGACCTGGCATGATGCAGGTCAAGCAGAAATAGCCAAAAGAGTCATGAGGCCAGGAGCAACCTTCACTGAGTCCTCTCTTCCACCTCTTAATGTCTATCAGCCCTCAGCAGCAAAAGGTTGTATAATCCAATTAGGCCAATTGAAAAAAAGCCCATTTTTTTATGCAAAAGCCCGAGAAAGTTAACTGAAATCAATCTATGTTCACCGGAAATACTACAGGCATCACTGATAATTTAGAGCAATTAGAGAGTGTTGTCCCGAAGCAAGGCAGAAACATTAAGTTTAAAATCCTGTTAAAGGAAAATTACCGAAGATATTTAAGTGATGTCCTCCACCTCAGATGAACTAGGGACTTGTAAACCAATTAGGCTTTGTAAGGTATTTCATTAGTCAGGAGCTGTTCTTCAAGCAACTGAGATGAGAATTCTTCACCCTCTGTCCTTCGCTCCTGCAAATTAATCAGTTGAGAATGAAGCATTAACCCCGCCCCCTTTTGAGGGCGTCCCTCATGAAAAGAGCAACTATAGCTCCATCACCATTTAGGAAATAAGGATCTTTAAACAAGAGCTCTGGCTTTTAATTTACATCATTCATATTCTCGGAGATAATTAGACTGTATGTTGCTGAGGAAGGATGAAGGGAAGGAAACATTGTGAGTGCTTCAGAACACCCGGATCATGTCTAGAATATTGCTCATAGGAAATGAGAATAGTAAGCATGTGGCTCATCTAGGCAATATTATCGCTTCCTTAGCCAAGACATGAATCACCACGAAACACAGTTTCTTTCTTTTGGAGCTTGGATGTACCCTCAGATACTCTAAAGCATAGTAACACGGTTACGTGGGTCTACCTAGCAATTGTCCTACAAAAATTACTTAGAAATAGATTTCTTTATAAAAACAACTACATAGGAAAAAAAACCAATCATCTTGTACTTAAAACACACTCATTGTTGAAAGTTATTCTAGAGTCTTCATTCTTATGATCTTTAAGCTCTCTGTGTATCAACCACTCTTTGATTCTAGACCTAGACTGGCCTTCATTTCTCTAAGTCATGATCTAATGGTTTAAACATTAATATTTCTTTTCTGATACAATATGACTAGGTCTCCTCACTGATAAAAGGACACAGATAACCATCATAGAGGGACAATAGAGTCTGCCCATGGTCTGACCACAAAACACTGACACTTTATTAATATTGATTCCTAGGTTCTATATAACCTATCCACCAGGGCATGTACAATGTGTCTTTCAGTCTTACAGCCTTTTTTTATAATTTACAAGCTTTGCTTTCACATGTGGGCAAACATCTTCCTGGAATCCAGCCTTCATCTCTGCCAAAGTCACCCTATACTCTGCTAATTATTTTTTCAGATATCTGCAATATATTTTCCCACACTGAAGCCTTGATTTTATTCTAATCATCATGACTTTGCACCATTCTCCCCATCTTTACTAATATTTCTTTTAATGGACATTCACCTTAGATGTTCTATCATTGGGATCCTTGGATTTAATTTGTTTATCTTTACATGTTGTTTTGGTTACCTGCTTGTATCCTCTACTTATCCATTTGCGTCTTAACAAGAAGGAAATTTTAGCATATGGGGAGATGTCTCTGTGGATAAAGGATGTAGATCTTTTAAGATTATTGTCCAGGCAACTAGACAAATAATCTCTACTTAAGTGAGAGACATTGTCATTAAAAGGAGGTGTATAGTTACTAAAGAAGGCATATACAACATCAATTTCTGACCATTTGTACACACTTACTCATACACACATACACAAACACACACACACACACACAGAGAGAGAGAGAGAGAGAGAGAGAAGAAAGAAAGAAAGACACAGAGTATTCTAGACTTTTAAATATTTTCTTAGTCTTGCATATTGCACAATAAAATATGAATGAATGGATAAGATTGAGATGTATAGTGTAGTCATGGAGCAAAAATCTTTATGTTACTGTTTAGAAGTAAATGAGGCAGAAACACAGGGATTTTGAGTAAATACTGTCTCTAGTCTACCAGATAAAAGGATAGTTATTTGACTGAGGAATTTTTATGGAGTAAAACAACCAAGAACTATGGATGGGATAATGCCTATTAGGTCTTGATGAATTGTAGAGGATTTTTAATCCAGCAACATGGCTGCTATGGTCACATCCAAAGACCTTCCAGGTCTATGTGATCCTGCTAGAATGCAGACACATTCTCAGTACACATCTTTAATCCCAAATATTGAAGGTAAATTAGTTTCTAGAAGGAAGCATCCATATTTGAAAGGCAGTTGTAATTGAGGGGCAGACACAGTGATAGATTTGACAGAATGAACAGAGATAGGATACATGCAAGTCTCGTAAGAGCATCAGGAGAAGAGAGATGGCTTAAGAGAGAGTAGGGCAGAGAGAGACAGACAGAGAGGAGCCAGTTTTACTGGGACAGTTGTACAGAGAGAGAACAAGCTAGACAAAAGTGAAGACAGAATGAGCAAGAGAATTAAAACATCAGATCAGAACATATTGCAAAAGTTAGTATGTGGCCAAACATAGCAATTCAGTCAGAAGCTGAGAGAAACCAGTTTGCATCAGTCAGCTTGGAAAGGAATACGGGCCACAATAGCTAAGCTGAACAAAACAAAAAAGAAAAGAAAAAGAAAAATAGACAGACTGGTACAGACTCTCCCAAGTTTCTGGCTTTGGCCAGGAAGACACGTGTCATCAGAGGCATTCTGGCTGCGTGCAGAGAACAGAGTCCACCTACCTTATCAGGCCAGCCTCACTCTGCCCTTCACAAAGCTGGCCTCTGGCCTCTATCCACTTGGACCTGACTAGTTCCAGGCCACGTCTCCCATGGTTTACCTCGTGGCTTCAGGCTTGGAGGATCCTCATTACCTGCCTGGGAAACAAGCAGGATATTCCCAAATTGAAGATGAGGATACTGGAACTCAGGAAAGCTATATAACTTCTCCTGGCGTATCTACTTTCATTCATTCATTTAATATTTAAATGATATGCTAATGAGAACCAGGTAGTGGGTGAACTGTGAGGCAGCAGGAAGTAAGCCCCAGTACTCCAAGTCTACTTTGTGCCTCTGATGCCTCAC